>NC_081186.1:33175708-33306323 GCF_029867415.1 Vicia villosa
TGGTACTCTAATCCAATGCAATTTCCCTTTCAGGAAATATATAAAGAGTACGCATAATTCAGCGCTCAGAAGATGTGTCTCAAATGGTTCAGCATGCAACATCAGAACATGGTCTGGCAAGACATCAGAAGATGGTCGAAGCAGAATCAGAACATGGGTCTATGGAAGCATCAGAAGAACATGAGATCAGAAGCACTGAAGATCAGAAGATGGTATCACGCTCAGAAGCACTTCAAGGTCAGAAGATCAGAAGATGCTTTGCACCAAGCTGTTTGACTCTGATGATATTCAAACGTCGTATTCACAAACATCAGATCAGAAGGAAGTACACGTGGCAGACTACGCTGACTGACAAAAGGAACGTTAAAGCTACTAAAGGCTACGTCAGTAGACACAGCGTGAACAAGGCTCGAGGTAGTTGACAAAAGCGTATAACATTAAATGCAAAGCTGTACGGAACACGCAAAGCATTAAATGCATTCAACGGTCATCTTCTCAACGCCTATAAATATGAAGTTCTGATGAGAAGCAAGGTTAACGATTTCGCACCAATACAATTCAAATTAACTTGCTGAAACTCTGTTCAAATCTAAACTCAGAATCTTCATCTTCATCAAAGCTCACTACATTGCTGTTGTAATATCTTAGTGAGATTAAGCTTAAATTGTAAGAGAAATATCACAGTTGTGATTATCGCTTTTAAGAAGCATTTGTAAACTCTTGAATAGATTACATTAAGTTGTAAGGAACTAGAGTGATCAGTTGATCAGTATACTCTAGGAAGTCTTAGCAGTTGGCTGAGCAGGAAGTCTTGGCAGTTGGCTGAGCAGGAAGTCTTGGCAGTTGGCTGAGCAGAAAGTCTTAGGAGTGAACTAAGCCTAGAGTGATCGTGTTGATCAGTAGACTCTAGAAAAAGTCTTAGGAGTGAACTAAGCAGTTGTTCCTGGAGTGATCAGGTTGTGATCAGAAGACTCTGGAAGACTTAGTTGCGGCTAAGTGGAAAACCATTGTAATCCGTGCGATTAGTGGATTAAATCCTCAGTTGAGGTAAATCATCTCTGCGGGGGTGGACTGGAGTAGCTTCGTTAACAGCGAACCAGGATAAAAATATTTGTGCATTTATTTTTATCGTCCAAGATTTAAAGTCACACTTATTCAATCCCCCCCTTTCTAAGTGTTTTTCTATCCTTCAAAATATTGTCTTCATTTCTTCATTCATGCGCTTTCTCTCCAAACCAAACACAGAAAAAGAAAACACACAACTTCTCTCTCAGAACACCTTTCTTATCTTGCAATGGCTGAAACTCTCTCCTTTAACGACATCAAAGCCCTCATCAGAGGCGAGTTCAGACTCTCTGAGGATGAACTTGTTCGTCATTTTATCAATATCGAAAACCTCTTTGTCAACCAAGAACTGGACTTCTATTTTGAATAAGTCTTGGAGGGTGCTATTTACCCCAACATGGTGGCAGAATTCTGGATGAATGCGTCTTTACGCATAGATCCTGAAGGTAGGACCACCATTGATTCTGAAATTCGACACGCTCGTCTCAGCATCACTCCCACCACTATTGCCAACCTAATAAGATGCAATAACTCTGGTGCAACTTTTGATGACAACAGTTTCAGCATGACTACTCATCTCATGTTGAGAACTCTTATGGACAATGATCGCTTCAGTGCCAAAGTCATCAGGATCTGGCACCAGATGCTCGTGGGGAACTTCCAACCTCGGCGGATCGATGAAAACAACATCATGGTTGAAGACTTGGAGTTCATCCTCTGTGGTCTTCGAGGGAGGAAAATTAACATTCCTTTAATGATCTTTAAAGGACTTGTTAAAGCTGTCTCTATCGGTGTTGACCGTCGAGGGAGTGTGACTTGTCTTCCCTACGGGAGACTCCTCAGTTACATTTTCCTGAAGAAAGGTGTAGTGAGGCGGATGCGTGACTCTGGAGCCAGGGATATGTTCGAAGCTGAACCTTCGCCTGTGCTGTCCTTGGAAGGCTTGGACCAAAGGATCAACTAACTAGTTTTTTCCTTAGGGTTTTTTTTTTCTTTATTTATATGCCTTTTTTTTTTGTAATCTTGGATCCTGTTCTTTGGATCCCTTGTAATGCATGTACTTCCATGCTTTTAAATGAAAAACACTTTTGGTGTCTCCTTAGACTCTTTTCCTTCCATTTAAAATTTATTCTGATCGCAAAGTCATTTTGATCAACGTAGCGTATATGTTTTGACACATGCCTGACCATTTTGGCTTTTCGTAGTACCCTGAGTATCTACGTTTTTGCAATCCTTACTTCGTACATACTTGGTTTATATCTCTTCAAATATTTCCCGTTTACTCTTAAGATCCTACGATCTTCTGCTAATTCTTCAATTTCGTAAGCATTGTTCGAGAATACTTTCAAGATTCGAAAGGGTTCTTCCCAATGTGAGGACCATTTACCAAGTGCCTGATTCTTTCGATCTATAGGTAAAATAACTTTCCAAGCTAAGTCATTATTAACAAAAGTTTTACCTTTCACCTTTTTATTATATGCTCTGGACATTCTTTCCTTTTGCCTTTTTATCATTTCCAGTGCCCGAAGTCTGTCTTCGTCCAAATCTACTAACTCATTCATCATTAACTCCCAGTATACGTTGGGAGGAATGTCTGCTTGTCTTTGTATTCTTACCGATTGCAAACATATCTCAATTGGGAGTACTGCATCATGTCCAAACGTCAACTGGAAAGGAGTTGTATTTGTGGCTTCTTTTGGAGATGTCCGACAAGCCCAGAGCGCTTGATCTAAAGTCTTATGCCAATTCTTAGGTTTCTTTCCCACATGTTTCTTAATAAGGCCAATTATTATTTTGTTTGCTGCTTCAACCTGTCCATTTGCTTGGGCGTAATAAGGTGTAGAAGTAAATAACTTGAAACCTATTTCTCTGGCAAAGTCTTGCATTTTTCGTCCAGTAAAGACTGATCCCTGATCAGTTGTTATACTTTCTGGGATTCCAAACCTATATATAATGTGTTTCTGAATAAACTCAATCACAGCCTCTTGATCCACATTTGCCAGTGGTATTGCTTCGACCCATTTTGTGAAATAGTATATTCCTACCAAAATGTACCTTTGACCTTTAGATGACTTGGGGTGAATTTCTCCAATCAAATCTAATGCCCATCCCCTGAAAGGCCATGGTTTTACTATCGTACTTAATTCGTTTGCTGGAGCGTGTTGGATACCTGCATGTTCTTGGCACTCTTGGCACCCTTTCGCAAACTCTATGCAATCCTTTAACATCGAAGGCCAATACATCCCATAACGAAACAAGAGCCATTTCATTTTGTGCCCTGCTTGATGTGCACCACATGCCCCACTATGTACGTTCGACAGAGCCAAATATGCTTCTGCTTCACCCAAGCATCTCAACAATACCCCTTCAGGAGTTTTCTTGAATAATTCATTTCCCATCAAAAAATATGACAATGCTCTATACTTGATTCTCCTGTCTGTATCCGTCGAAGGGTTTTTTAGGTAGCTAATAATTGGACTCCTCCAATTTGTGTCTGCCAACGAGTCTATATTTAGTACTTCGAATTGTTCTTTGTTGGCATAACCCAATTGTGAGTTCTCTAGATCACTTGGCGAAAGTTTAGTAAACATTGCTCTTCCTCTTACTTCAATCAATTCCTCCAACTTTTCTTTTGATACTTTATATCCTGAAGCTAATTGTGCCAAGTCGTTTGCTTCCTGGTTATTCGCCCTTGATACGTGTTTTAATTCCACATATTCGAATTTCTTGAGTAGCCTATTTGCGATGACAAAATACATGATCAAACTCTCTTTGATACACTTGTACTCCTTTGTCAATTGTTTGATGACCAATTCGGAGTCTCCTTTAATTTCGACTCTGGTTGCCCCCAATTCTAACAAAGCCTCAAGTCCAGCAATTAATGCTTCGTATTCAGCTTCATTGTTGGAGCATAATGGACCTTCGATTTTAAACTTGAGCTTTGTTGGAATTCCATCAGGAGAAATTATCAATATTCCAACCCCAGTACCCTCTCTATGCGTTGAACCATCGAAGTATAACTTCCAAGGTTTTAAGTCCACATAATGCTGATGATTCTCAACCACCGTATGGTCGACAATGAAGTCTGACACAATCTGACCTTTCATTGCCTTGAGAGGCTGAAATATTAATGAATATTCAGTAAGGGCCAAAGCCCATTTGCCAATTCGACTATGTAGTATTGGCTTAGATAACATATGTTTAATAACATCACAATGAGATGAAACGTAAACATCAACTGGCTTTATATAATACTTAAGTTTGATACAGGAGAAATACAAACAAAGGCAGAGTTTTTCTATATCAGTATATCTAGTCTCTGCATCATTGAGTACTCTACTTAAGTAATAAATGGCTCTCTCGATGCCATTCTCATCCTCCTGGGCAAGCATGCTGCCTATTGTTTTATCTGATGCTGAAATGTATAGGCGCATGTGCTTCTTCCCATTTGGGGGAGACAGAATTGGTGGACAAGTCAAGTATTGCTTTATCTGATCGAAAGCTTCTTGATGTTCAGCACGCCATTCGAATTTTCCTTGCTTAAGCCGAAGTAGAGGTGAGAAAGCTTGCGTGCGTCCACTCAAGTTAGAGATAAATCTCCTTAAGAAATTTATCTTGCCCAATAATGATTGTAGTTCTTTCTTCGTGGATGGGGACTTGGTTTCCCTAATGGCTTTCGTCTTGTTCTGGTTAATTTCTATCCCTTTTTTGTGGACTACGAACCCCAAGAAATCACCTGCCTGCACAAAGAAAGCACATTTAAAGGGGTTCATCTTCAAGCCATATTTCCTCATTCTTTCGAATGATTGGCTCAGATGATCGAGATGACTCATACCCGAGGTAGATTTTACCATAATGTCATCTATATACACTTGCATGAATGTTTCTATAAAGTCATGAAATATAGAATTCATTGCTCTTTGATAAGTTGCCCCAGCGTTTTTCAAACCAAAAGGCATCACAACCCATTCGTAAGTGCCTATTGCCCCTGGGCAACGGAATGCTGTCTTGGATACATCATCTTCTGCTATAAAAATTTGATTGTATCCCGAATATCCATCCAACATGCTCAAATACTCAAAACCTGCGGCTGAGTCTACTAGCATTTCTGCTATAGGCATGGGATACTCGTCTTTAGGAGTAGCTGCATTAAGGTCACGAAAGTCTATGCATACTCTTAATGAGCCATTCTTTTTAATTACAGGTACTATATTAGCAATCCACTCAACATACCTTGTAGTTTGGATAAATTTGCACCGTAAGAGTCTTTCGACCTCTGCTTTAATCTTCGAGTGAATCTCTGGCGCGAATCTTCTGGGAGTTTGCTTTATGGGCTTCTTCCCTTCTTTTATTGGTAATTTTAGTTCGACTAAATCCCTTCCTAGACCAGGCATCTCATCATAGTCCCAAGCAAAACAATCTCTGTTTTCTTTCAGCATTTTGATGACCGTTGCTTTCAATTCTGGTTCTAGTTTCGCGCTGATATATGTTATCCTTTTTTGATCATTGTCTCCAAGATTTACTTCTTCAAGTGGATCTTGGGCCAACATCTTTATATTCGGCGCCATTGGGTCTTTTTCGAACCCCAAAGGTTCCTCGTCGTATATTGCATCCAACCTTTGGTTTGGTTCTTCTCTTATGATCTCTTCGTCTGGAGCCGTGTGTTCAGGGATTTCGAAACTCGCACGTATCTCCAATTCTGTTATTCCTTCTTTGGTTAAAACTGCATCTATCTTTGTATCTGATAGTTCGGCTTCGAGAGCCGCCTTCCTTTTGTTCTCGGCCACATAGGCCGAAATCTTTTCGAAGAACGAAGACTCAGACATGATTAATGTCATCGTCCCAGCCTGTTGGCCGTACTGTCGGATAATTCTCCAATGGTGCTGTATCTGGTGGACCATCCATGATCTCTCTATCCCATTGGAATCCATTTGGGTGTAAAGTTAAATAGTACAATGCATTTTTATTTGGGGTATACATCTCTTCTGCAGCATGACAAGGGCCTATGTTTGCCAGGTTCCTGTCGAAGTTGGTTTTGTTCACCTGGTTGACCTCAGCCATGTAGTAACTCTGATCACCTTCGATATTCTCCACTATACCATCTTCTCTCCAAATTGTCACCCTCTGATGCATTGTTGAGGGCACAGCTGCTACCCCATGAATCCATTCCCTACCAAGCAAAAGGTTGTAGTTTGCCTTTGCTGGTATAACCATGAACATGGTTGGCCTGGTAACTGAGCCTACTGTCAAATTGACTTGAACAACTCCCAGTGTTTGTCCTATTTTGCCTTCGTAGTTAGATAAAACCATGTTATGTGGCCTTATATCTGTATCGAACATACCAATTATTTTTAGCATGTATTGAGGCATTAGGTTCACTGCTGCTCCCCCATCAACTAGGACTTTATTAATGCCAACGTTCTCAATCTTAGCCCTGATATAGAGTGGCTTCAAATGATTTCGCATACCCTCATCAGGCCTTTCGAAGAAAGCATTCTGTTCTTCTACTGCACCATTATTCAGCACATAGTAACACACAGGTTTGTGTTTTGTCATTTCTTCGATATCAGCCTCTTCACAGTCTTCTACTTCAGTTTCCTGATTAAACTCGTGAGGGAGTACGGAAACAACATTGCAATTCAAGTTTATAGATGACACTCCATCAGAATCAAAATCATTTGTCATTCTATCCTCTTCTTTCCAAGAATTTGAACGCATCTTTTCTTCTTCATCCAAGAGTTTTTCAGCTTCGAATAATCTGCGTTCCACCGGAGGTTTGTTTGACTTTGCCCCCTGGTATGGGACTTGGTTGCTACTAGATTCTCCAGCTTCTCTTGGCCTGTATTCCTTCTGAGCCTTTTTTATTCTCTGATGCCTTCTCCACTGGGACCGAGACATAGGATTTTTTCCTTTATAATTCTCCAATCGATACGCCTCTCGATTTGGTCTTTGAAATTGTTTCCTATATGCCATTGCAGTTCTACCACCTTGGTCCCAACTTCCCCATTTGTTGGTTCTTGCATCAGCTTGCACCCACCTATCCCTTGGCGCATCTGCAGGGATTCTGAAAGTTACCCTTCGAGTTCTGGGGTGTGGGCTATCAGGCCTCTTTGTTGGAGTCCATATGTCAAAACCGTACAGGTTAGGACGCAACCCCTGAGTTTCTTGACTCATGTAGCAATACACACGTTCGAATGATCGTGCTAGCATTTCGTCATAGACTGCCCCACATCTTGGGCAGAGAGCAACTTCAGTGTTTTCTTTGTGGCATCTGACCAAAAATCCTACCAAGCTTTCCTCCATATTTGGGTACAGTTGTAGTAGGGGATTTGGCTCTCTTCCTGGGTGTTCCCACCTTTCGCGTCGAACCCTTTCGAAGTTGGCTTCGACCCTTCAATTCAGCATGATCGAACACCTTGGACACATCCATTGCTTACCACCATTTCTCTCGTGGCAATTCCAGAGATATTCTTTGAGGCTTTCGGTTCTTGGAGGAACTTCGATGCCCCCATTTTGCCTCGTCAGCCATGTCTCTAGTTCGCCAAATTCAGACACTGGTCGTCTGGCGCTGACCATGTTAACCGCTGCTGGAGGAACTTCAGAGATCTGGATTTTCTGGAGTTTCATCCTGAGGTCTTCAGTGGCCTCACTGTTTTCTTCCTTCGATGCTTCAGTTATTTCTGTCTTGGAAGATTCTTCAACAACAGTGTTGAAGACTATTTCACCTTTTAGGCTTTCAGTAGCCTGCTTTCCATTGAACATTGCTTTAGTCTCCACAACTTCAACTTCAGAGGCCTCCACCATGTTGATATCTTCTACCTCGCAGAGGCTAGCGTCAGCAATGTTTAGGGGATTGGTATCGACCCTCATATGACTCTTGGTCTAGTCAGCAAACTTCAACCTTCCATCATTGAGAGCATTTTGAATTAGATCCCTGAAAAGAAAACATTGAGAAGTTTTATGGCCTAAAAACCCATGATATTTACAAAAACCTCTTTTCTTCCGATGTTCCAACGGAGGAATTTTTGAATTTGGAGGTAGTATCATTTGGCCATCTTTTACCAATAAATCAAATATTTCATCACACTTGGTAATGTCGAATGTATAAGTTTTCTTAGGGAACCTATCATTCTTATCGTTTTCTACTGGGTTTTTTCCATTGGCAGGATTTAGCAATTTGCAGGCGTAAGGTGGCGCTTCTTTCAATTCAGCTAAGTCTATTTCGACTTCTTCAGGGCTATACGAGTCATTGAAAGACTCATCATCAGCGTCCTCGGCTTCGACGTACGCTACTCTCTCGTTCTTATAACTTTTATTCGCCCTAACTTTTTCTGCCTTCAATCGTTCGACTTGTCGAACCCTGTCTGCTAATTGGGCCATGTCCCTAAGGTATTGGGTATCTAGTTTCTTTCTTATTGAATAATCTAGACCACCTGCAGCCATTTCAACAAGTTCATGCTCTGGGACTGTTGTAAAACACCTTGATTTCAACAAACGGAACCTATTTAAATAATCATCAATTGTTTCTGTGAATTTTCTTTTAACACTGGCCAATTCTTTCAAACTTATCTTAGTTTGACCCATGTAGAATTGCTCATGGAAAAGCCTTTCCAAGTATGCCCATGCATCTATCGAATTTGGTGGCAAAGTAGTAAACCAAATGAAGGCATTTTTTGTCAGCGAACTAGGGAAATATTTGATCCTTAAATCCTCGTTTCCCGCTAAGTCTCCTGCTTCTGTCAAATATCTAGCAATATGTTCCACCGTTGACTCATTAGTTTCGCCTGAAAATTTTGTAAATTTGGGTACCTTAGTGCCCCTAGGCAATTCTGTCTGCATGATATAATCTGATATAGGGGATGTATAGTTTGGACGTCTAAGTCCAGTACTAAGGCCATTATTGGCCATAACCCTTTCTATCATGGCAGTTAAGTTATTTTCTGTAGCCAGATTTTCTCTTCTGACTCTTTGAACAACCTCATCTGGGTGTTCGTTCCTACCCACAATCCTTAATCTGGGTCGCTCCTCCTCCATTTCTTGTCGAACGGGGACGGCTCTTTGATTTGAAGCTTCTAAGTTAATTATTGGAGTTCCTTCGAACATCTCTGTTCTTCGTGAGGGGCCTACATCCCTAGTGGCTGTCCTAGATGACGGAACTATGTCTTGTACACGTTCTAAAATGGGCCTCTCTTCTTGATTCGAAGGCTGTTTGTCTTTCCTTTTAGGTGGTGTTATTCCCATGAATTCTGCCATTCGATTCATTTGAGATGATATCTTTTGGAAAGTCTCCATGTTTTCTCTATTTGTAGTAGTAACATTTGCCATTAGTGGGCTTAAAACTGAAGTCAATTCTCTGGCCAAAACCCCTACCATATCATGGTTGCTTGCATCCATTTCTTGTCGAAATGCTGCTTGGTTATTTGTGGTAAAGTGAGGCACCTGGGTAGAAAAACCAGTGTTATATGCACTTCGACCCACTGAACTAACATTCGGTGAAAATGTCGCATTGTTAGTTGGGGCATATATAGATCCTGCCCCTCGTACGCCTGTTCCATATGGGTATGGCATTCCATATGAACTATTTGGTCTCCATTCGAAAGCAGAATTCGTGCCTTGACCAGGCAAATTATTTGCAGCATTTGTCGAGGCAAACAATACGTCCTCTGCGCTTGTGGATGAGGGTGCGGTTGTCGACACTGAAACTAGAATAGTCCCTGAAAGCCCTGTATTATTTTCAGGCAAAGCCTGGGAATTATCTGCAGGTCTCGATCCATTTGGACCCGTTGCATCTCGTGTTCCTTGAGTAGAAGTCGAATTTGCCGCTCCTGATCCTGAACCTTGTGGGGGATCTCGATCACCCCCTGCACTGGCCGTAACGACCATTTTCCTGTTGTACCTTCGTTTGGGAATCGGTTGTGCACAGTTCTTTAATTTACCGTTCCTAAGGTTCATACAAGATCTTGATATTGTCTAGACAAAAATAAAGCAATTGATTAAAACAATCTGCTTGACACTGTCCCACTGGGCGTGCCAATTTGTTTACGGTGATTTCCGGTAAACAACCGCTAGTCTTCCAAACTATAATAAATATGATTTGGTTACTCGCAGGATCGACTAGATTGATCCTAGGACACATAGTCAAGAAGATTGTCATCAACGTTCATTCGAACCATATTCATTATTTGTCTTCTTCAATAAGCGTTGTTCGATTAAAGAACAAATAGTCTTGACAATCACTTTGTTATATATAAATGTGACTTCAGCGAAAAGATAAGTAACATAACATAGAAAATTAAAAGGACTATTGAAACGTAAAGAATCTTAAACTGCAGAAATGTTAAAGACTTTGAAAGTAAATAACATGAAAGTAACTCGAAAGTAAATGACATTAAAGTAAAGATACAGAAATGTAAATGGCAAGAAGTAAACGAAATGCAGTAATTCTGGAAGATATTTAAAAACAAAAGATAATACACATGTATTAAAATGGTGGTGTCATACGTACATTTTCTCAGCGAACTCTTTCTCTTAACGCTTGATACTTGAGTAAATATGTGAGTGATTTGTACAAAATGAACACACAGAATCCTAACATTAAGACTCCTATTTATACTAGTTTCGACCTTAACGGTCCTATACTAATCTGCTGCCACGTTTCTCATAAGAACTTCTAGCGATGCCATCTGTTACTTGGACAGTTACGAAACCGTCTTCGAATTTCAAATCTTCCCGCCTGAGTCTGTCTTCGACGCGTGGCAGTGTATACACAAACACTACGAAAAAAAACACGCTAAGTAGTAATACTTGAATATATTTATAAATTTGTCTAAGTCCCCGAAGACACATACTTTTCACTAGCTTTCAGTATTCATTATCTTCATAGCGAACTTAGAAATCTTTACTCTCGAAGCATGACCATCAGTAGCCATTCTTTTATTTTTAAGGGATGGCCATCAGTAACCATCTTTCCTTCGATTTTCTACTTCTTCGAAGGATAAATACTACAAAACGAAATCTTCAGCTAACAAGAGGCCATAGTCAAAAGTGATAAAAATGGATTCCAAGGCCAGAATGAAGGTATACAAATTGAAAGTTTCGATTGTATCTATGACGACGAACCTTTAGGGTTTGAAAAAGATCCCAATGGTTTGGTTAAGAGAATGCAGGCTCAAGATCCCCTTGAAGAGATAAATCTTGGGGATGGAGATATTAATAGAACAATGTACGTAAGTGCGAAAATTGGGTCTGAAATGAAGATGAAGCTGGTCGAACTTTTGAAGGAATATAAAGATTGTTTCGCTTGGTATTACAATGAAATTCCTGATTTGAGTCAGAATGTGGTTGAACATCAATTACCAATGAAACCTGGTAAGAAACCAATGAAACACTAGCCTAGGAGTTTCGATCCAGAGATTATGGCAAAAATCAAGTTGGAAATTGAAAGGCTCCTCAAAAGCAAGTTCATTCGAACTGCAAGGTATGTCGAATAGTTAGCCAATATTGAGCCTGCCATAAAGAAAAATGGGACTCTTCGACTATGCATAGATTTTAGAGACTTGAATAGTGCTACCACAAAAGATGAGTACCTATGCTTGTGGCTGAAATGTTAAACGATTCTGCTGCAAAAAATTCGACTACATAAGTATGTTATATGGATATTCAGGTTATAATCAGATCTTTATAGCCGAAGAAGATGTGCCTAAAACGAAGTTTCAATGACCAAGTGCTTTAGGTACTTATGAATGGGTGGTGATGCCTTTTGGTCTATAAAACATCGGGGAAACATATCAAAGGGCTATGAATTCCATGTTCCATGACTTTATTGAAAATTTCATGCAAATTTATATTGATGATATTGTTGTGAAATCTTCCTCAGAAAATGGTCATCTAGACCATCTTCGACAATCTTTTGAAAGAATGAGGAAGTATGGTTTGAAGATGAATCATTTAAAATGTGCTTTTGATGTTCATGCATGTGATTTTCTTGGGTTCGTTGTGCACAAGAAAGGTATTGAGATTAACCAAAACAAGACTAAGGCAATTCTGGAGCTAAAAGCGCTTTCGACAAAGAAGCAACTTCAGTCTTTACTTGGAAAAATCAATTTTCTGAGGAGATTCATTTCAAACCTAAGTGGCAATACGAAGATATTCTCACCACTACTTAGACTCAAGAATAATAGTGAATTTGAATGGGAAGAGGCACATCAACAGGTGTTCGATCAAATTAAAGATTACTTGACAAAACCTCCCATATTATTACCCCCTAGTATGAATAAGAGAATGAAGTTGTATATAGTTGCGTCTGATTCGATAATAGGAAGCATGTTAGCCCAACATGATGAGAATGGCGTCAAAAGAGCCATATATTACCTTAGTTGAATCTTAGTAGATGCATAAACTAGGTATAATGATATTGAAAAATTATGTTTATGTTTATATTTTGCATGTACTAGGTTAAAGCAACATATAAAGCCAGTTGATGTGTATGTTTCGTCGCATTATGATATTATTAAACATATGCTATCCAAACCAATTCTGCATAGTCGAATTGGAAAATGGGCTTTATCGTTAACTGAATATTCTGTAATATATGTCCCTTTAAAAGCCATGAAGGGGCAAATTGTTGCTGATTTCATACTCGATCATGGCCTAGTCGAAGTATCGCAAAACATGGTCAAACATTGCCCTTGGTGTTTGTATTTCGATGGTTCTAGCCATAAAAATGGCGCAGGGGTTGGAGTGTTAATTATTTCTCCCCAGGGAATTCCAACCAAATTTAAATATCAAATAAATGGTTCTTGCTCTAATAACAAAGTCGAATATGATGCTTTAATTACTGGTTTAAAGGCCTTAATAAATTTGGGGGCAACCCAAGTCGAAATAAGAGGCGATTCTGAATTAGTAATTAGCCAGATTAAGAAAGAATATAAATGCATTAAAGAGAATTTAATCATTTACTATGCTTTAGTAACTCGGTTATTGGAAAACTTTAAATTAGTCGACAAAGCTCACATTCCCCGAATGGAAAATCACGAGGCAAATGAGTTAGCACAAATAGCCTCAAGTTACAAAGTTTCCAAAGATAAATTGGAAGAATTGATCGAAGTAAAAGAGAAACAGGATTCAATTTCTTGGCCTTCTGAAGGTTTGTCTGTGGAAAAACTTGGGGGGGGGGGACCCGAAGCTATTGACTTTGACAAAATGGAAATTGGAGAAATTTTTGCCATAGACAGTATGTCATATTTGGATTGGCGAAGGACAATACTTCAGTATCTGAAGAATCCAGTCGGAGTGACTGACCGAAAGATTAAATATAGAGCATTAAGTTATGTGATTATGGGAAATGAGTTATATAAAAAGACCTATGAAGGTGTATTGTTAAAATTTCTTAGTGAGGGTGAAGTATACCTAGAGATATCAGAAGTCCATAGAGGTTCTTGTGGGGCTCACCAGTCGGGTCATAAGATGAAAAGGTTGTTATTTTGGCAAGGCTTGTATTGGCCAACAATTCTAAAAGATTCCTTGGAATTTGCTAAAGGTTGCCAAGAATGTCAGAAATTTTCAGGCATCCAACATGTACCAGCCAGTGAATTGCATGCTATAATTAAGCCTTGGCCTTTTCGAGGGTGGGCTTTAGATTTAATAGGGGAAATTAAACCTTCTTCATCCAAACAACAGAAGTATATTTTGGTTGGGATAGACTACTTCACAAAGTGGATAGAAGAAATTCCCCTAGTCAGTGTCGATCAGAAAGCTGTAATTAGTTTTATACAAAAGCATATTATCTTTAGGTATGGGATACTGGAAACCATTACTACTGATCAGGGATCAGTTTTCATTGGTCGAAAAATGCAAAATTTTGAAGTCGAGACAGGGTTTAGGTTGTTGACTTTGACACCCTATTATGCTCAAGCCAATGGTCAAGTCGAAGCGGCTAACAATGTAATCATAAATCTAATAAAGAAACACGTGGGTAGAAAGCCAAAAAATTGGCATCAAACTCTCGACCAAATTTTATGGCCATGTAGGACATCCATAAATGAAGCAACAAATACCATTCCTTTTCGCCTAACTTTTGGGCATGATGTTGTGCTACCCGTGGAGATTTATTTACAATCAACTAGAATCCAAAGACAATCAAATATTCCATTAGACCATTATTGGAATATGATGATAGATGAACTAATGGATTTAGACGAAGAAATATTGGTAGCCTTAGATACGTTAGTAAGACAAAAGAAAAGAGTGGCAAAAACATACAACAAAAAGGTAAGAGCAAAGGTATTTATAGTTAATAATTATGTGTGGAAAGTAATTTTACCTATGGATAAAAAAGATAAGTCATTAGGTAAATGGTCATAAAAGTGGGACGACCATTTTGAATATTAAGAGTATTTACAAATAATGCTTATGAAGTCGAAGAGTTAGCTTCAGATCATCAAATCTTGAGAGTAAATGGAAAGTACTTGAAAGAGTATAAACCTATACTTCAGGAAATTCATGTAACAGAAACATAGTTGAAATATATTAGATTATGGCCAAGAATGGCCAGGAATTACAAAAAAGTTCGTCCGAAAGAGACATCATACAAGAAAGAGAATTGTTAAAAATAAAAATTATAGAGCCTAAAATGTTGGGAACTTGTTCTTAAAATAGACTAGTCTGGTCTTTTCAAAAGCAAGCCTTGAATTGAGTCGAGCTAATCCTAGTTTGAGGGTTTGAATGTTTTCTTTGAGCCCAAGGGATTTTTCGCCATGATCAATTCCTTTAAGGGCCTCCTGGTTGATGTTGTCAGTGGAAGGAAGGTCTTCGACTTGAGCCAGAGCAGCTTTTTCCTTTTCAAGTTCAACAATTTTCTTGTTAAGTTCAACAATTTGGGCTTGATAATCAGAAATTTTGATATTAATCTTTTTCTCTTTGCCAGAGTATTCTTGGATCTTCTCTTGAAGCTCTTTGACCTTCTTTGCTGAAGTAGCACTAAAATCCAATTCTCTGCGCATTTCAAGGATTTTATTCTTTACTTGAAGATCAGTATTTCTTCTAAGTATTAGATCTCACCAGATCTGGTCGAAGTATGCTTCAAAGTCAAAGAAGTATTGAGAAATTGGTGCAGGAAATGGTGCCTTGATGATTTCATCGAGCACTTTTCTTATTTCCCCGCCAAGACCATCTGATTCCTCAATAACTAGTAGAAAGTCAGGTTTAAAGATATGGTCTCGTAGCTGACAGATCAAAGAAACAATTGGAGCGTCAATTTCATCTTCTTGGGATTCGACTTGAGTTAGAGTACTTACACTGGCGGAGGATTCTCTAAGTTTTTACAGATACAAAAGGGCTTGCGAAGGATTGGTTTTCTTTAGGTCCAAAATATCTGATTGATTGAGGGAGCTATTAGAATTGTCATCTTCAACCATAATGTTGACCTGAACCTGTGGATTAGGTTGATGAGGTTCGACATTTTGAATTGGAGTGGTTGTTTTGGTAGAAGGTTAAGGATTAGTTTCTTTGTTAACTAGGGAAGGAACAACCCGATTACCAATTATTGGAGCCGTTTGGGCAGTTTCTGAATTTCCTTTAGTTGTTGATTGAGTAACAACTATAGCCTCTTAGGTTCAACCAGGAGGGGTGTTGCTTGAATCAACAGCGCTCTCAAAAGCGTCAGTTTTCTATGGACTTGGGTGGCTAGTGTTTTCTAAACTCACCTTGGCAGCAGCATCAGTGTTCTTAGAAGTTTGGTTGGAGGCATCCAAAATCATTGTTGGTTCCTACAAACAAAGACAATTTCGAATTAGTTTAAGTAAAAATAATTGAAGTCAAGGAATAGCATAAAATAGTTGGAGCCTTCGATGAAGATGGCTCATTCTGGCTACTCGCAACAGGTTTGGGAGTAGGTGGAGTTTTCTTAGTGTTTCTCTTCTTCTGCTTGGCTGGAGTCGGAGCAGGAGGTCGAGAAAAAATCTCTCCTTCATTATTTTGTGGTGAAGTGGTTTCTTTAAAATCATCACTTATAATTAACTGAGTGATAATGTAAAAACAATGTAAGAACATTATTAGATAAGGTTGATTTGACAAAAAATGAAAACAAGAATGAAAGAACTTACCTTTCTCACAGTAGTCATCTTGGGTTTTTTGACAATGGTAGTGGTGTTTGAGCTACTCCGGAGTTTTCGACCCTAGGAATGAAGTTGAATTAGGAAAAGTTAGTGCAAGAAATATTATTACAAATCAGGATAAGAGTACCTCTCTGATTGGCTTTTGTTCAGCTTCGACGACTGAGTCAGTACCAGCAAGACCTGTAACAACAACAGTTCAAAGTATATTCTTAAATAAAGGATAAAGGTAATTTAAGGTCGAGAAGTCTTACTTATGTTTAGTCTATTCTCTAAGACAGCGAAGGCAGTATTCAACTTGTCGACAAAAGTGATAGCATTTAACAGTTGGTAGTATTGCCACCAACAATGTTCGAATGCTTCAGTCTTGAGGTAAGAAGTTTGAGAGGTGGATTTTGGCAGCTCCAAAAATTGCTTATTATGAAACTTTAAACAGTCAACATGTTGTCGAGAGGTAAAGCTTCTTCCTGACCAGCAAATGTCATTTGCGCAAGTATAAAGAGTTTTTGGTAACATTTGGCTGAGGCCAAACTGTCGATATACCAAATTAGGTTGATAACCTATAAATCCATAACACTTTCCAGTCGATTTGATTCTGTGGGATATAAAATTTGGGGTCAAGAATGCTGCCCAGATGGCATTCAGGTGAGCATGCGTTGTTAGGGTTTTTCTTGGAAAGACAGGCCTTGACCAGCTAGGGCCAAAACACCTGTTAGAAAATGGATCCATAGATGAAAGGAAAACCTTAAAGTCTAAGAAACGTTTGATGAACTTCATGAAATTCTTCTTGTTAGATTCACACTGGGGAACCTGCAGAGCAAGTTTGACGCCTTCGACACCTCGATCGTGCATGAATTCCATGATGGCAGGTGATGCAGTGAAACCAATATGTGACTCAAATGTGGCATTCAACCAATGTTGTAATAACCAGTAAGGTCCTGATAAAGATAGCTATTTTAGAGTTGAATGAAGGTGTTTAATCCTTAATGAAGTTAGACCTAATGCATGATAAAGATGGGCTAATATAAGTTTGCCTAAGGAGATCTTTCGACCTTCATGTATTTGAATTGACATAGGTATATAGGCTTTTGCTACTTGAAGGGATCCAGGGCAAAACAAGAAGTATGATAACCAGAAGGTTAAAAATGCTACATGTTCTTCGTGAGATACTTCAGCATCATCTGTAACATAGTGCTCCATAATGTATTTGGTGATAGTGGCATTACTAAAGTTGAATTTCATTTCCGTTGGGAGTTTAGGGTTGAAGGTTTCCCCTAAAGGAGAAATCCCTATAATAGCCGCTACATTGAAGAGCGTTGGAGTCATCATTCCATAAGGAAGATGGAAAGTGTTAATCGAGCCTTCGCAAAAGAAAAAAGAGGCGAGCAACATGCTGGAGTTGACCTTATGACCATTTCTCGATAGTTGAATGGCGTCGAAGATGCCTAGTTCTTTCCACCTTTGCTGTTTCCTCGCCTGGACTTTGTTGGGCCAAGCTAGGTAGTCTTTATTTTCGGGTGGTGGAGTCGAACAAAATACTCTCATAGCAGGATCCATGAATTTCAAGTCCAGGTGACGGTTTTTCTCAAATGCAACGGGCATAGTGGAAGCGAAAGAGGGAAAAAAATGATTGTACCTTGCTAGGGTGTGACCGGTGGTCAGGATACGGTCCTGCAAAAGCCAAAAGCTTGTCAGAATCTTGGAAAGGAATCAACATTTGATTCTTCCTGATAGTGAGTTTCATTTCATCTAATGAAGGTTGAGGAGAAAAAATTAGCCCTTCTTCTTCATCTTCACGAGATATGATGGCGGCCAAAGGGTTTACGCTGGTGTCGTATGCAGTGGACATGGTAGCCTTTGTTAAAAGCTTTGAATGTTGAAGGGAAAAGTTAAGGGTTCAAGAAGAAAAGTTTTACAGAAAAGTGATAAAACGCAGGTGAAGGAAAGTTTAAACAAAAGCGTTGAGAAGCTTTTACAGAGAGGTTTTTTGTGACCTGTAGGTTGCGTCACCAAGTGAAGGCGTGAATATAAACGTCTTTTCAATTGCTTGGGAAACTGAAATATGGGAGTGGTGGCATTTAATAGCCCACTACCTAGAAGTCAGGCAATGATTATTGTCTTGGAAATAGTAGCGTAGTTCTGGCGTTGATGGGAATATTATGAAAGTCGAAATTATAAGAATTCAAAACGCCAATTTTCTCCATCAAAGTTTTATTCAAAAATGGCCTTTTAAGGGGAAATTTGTTATCCATGAATTTTGACTCCTTATTTTGTAATAAAATCGGGGGAATTTGAATCTATATTCTCTATTTCGAAAAAATGCGCACAGTCGAAGGTGGAAGTTTCATGGGTGTTGTGCTTGGAAAGGGAAGACTTAGAAATATTTGTGTGGTTGTTATAATTCGTTGAAGTCGAAGATAATGGATAAGACCAGACAGTTGTGTTTTAGGACACGTGGAAGTTTGATAGGCGAAGGCTGCATGGTCGAGACACGTGTTGGCAGATGCTTAGTCGACCGTTAGGATAATTTTATTTTAGAAATCTATATAAGCAGTGTTGTTTATAGGTTTTAGGGTCCGCATTTTTACGTTACTAAAGAATACTCTAAATCTCTGTGAAAAAAGTGGAAATGTACGTATGTGTACCATTTTAATTATTATGCAATAGATTCCTTCTATTTTTACAAATTCTTATCGCTTTTTGATTCTTTCTTTTCCTGCCATTTTCCTTTTATGCCTTTACTTCATGTCATTCCTTAAATTCCGTCCGTTATCGTTTTTGATAGTTTGTCTTTTACGCATTAAACACAAGTCAAACAACAATAGAAACACAATATAACATAGTAGAGTTCTGGGATTTACTAGTTGATCCTGCAAAATAAACTTTAATAAGAAACTAGCGGTTGTTTACCAAAATTATGGGTTGAAGCAACTAGAAAACTCATCATATAAACAATGAAGTCGCCATCAAACATATATTTATCCTACGCGCAGGAATGTAAAATATCGAAGAAAACAAAAAAAAAAGCAATAATTACAGAGAAAGGGTAAGGTTGTCTGTTACGTGAGGGGAAGATATTAGCACCCGTCACGTCTGTGGTAATCCATAGGATCCATTCTTGCTAGTTTCTAATCTAAGGGTGTGTGTGTGTGTGTGTGTGTGTGTGTGTGTGTGTGTGTATGTATCATGCAATGTGATAAGGGAAATATGCAATGGAAGGGTAAACAAGTTAGCCAGAAAGTCGAACAAAAATAAGAAAAGAAAAGTACGTCCGCCAAGGCGTTCGTACCTTGTGCCCACGTACCTCCAACGTGCAATGGAGAAGTCGGAGCTTCGTAGTTTAGCTCAAAAGTTTTTGTTTCTATCTCGATTCGTGTCTCCTAGTGAAACGTAACCGAGCACCATAAGGGAGCATGCAAATGTAAGAAGCATCACAAAGATCATAGCAAACATGACATGGTATATGAACAAGTATCACAAATAGGAGTAAGCGAACATTGCAAACACAACATGTAAGTCAAATCAACATGTGCGCAGTGTGTGAACAAGCATCACAAAGTGTACAGGAATCATGAACAAGGATAAGCGAACAGGAATCGCAAACATATCATGTAAGTCAAATAAACATGAGAAAATATCAAGGAACATAACATGTAAGTCAAATCAACATGTATGGACTACAACATGTAAGTCAAATCAATATGTATCGAATACAACATGTAAGTCAAATCAACATGTATGGAATACAACATGTAAGTCAAATAAACACGTATCGAATACAACATGTAAGTCAAATCGACATGTATGGAATACAACATGTAAGTCAAATCAACATGTATCGAATGGAACATGCAAGTCAAATTAACATGTATGAAATACAACATGTAAGTCAAATTAACATGTAGGGAATACAACATGTAAGTCAAATCAACACACATGGAATACAACATGTAATTCAAATCAACATGTATGGAATACAACATGTAATTCAAATCAACATGTATGGAATCATGCTAACAGGCATAGTAACTAAGATAAAGGCATATCAAATAGCGCACAACAAGCATGTACATAGAAATGTCACACAATGGCATACAAACGAGCCCAACTCGTAAAGCAAACAAATTATCAGAGTAGTAACCTGGGGATTGGGGGATTGCTCTAGCTAACGGGGAAAGCCACCCGAAGCCACTGTCAACAGGGAAAGCCACCCGATACAAGCACAAAACAAGCTCTAGATAACGGGGAAAGCTGCACGAAGCCACTGTCAACGGGGAAAGCCACCCGAGACAAGCACACAACAAGCTCTAGCTAACGGGGAAAGCTACCCGAAGCCACTGTCTGCAGGGAAATCCACCCCGAGACAAGCTCTAAAAGAGGGAAAAAACATATATCAACGCCGGGCGACGCGAGCTAGATAAAGCGTGCGGATCCGACTGCATGGTCCTTCCACTTGACAATACTCGATAACAGTATCTTGGGCTAGTTCAAAAGCAAGCAACGTGTGGCCTGCGCTAACTGAACAGACATGATGAGACTGGGCGGAGGTTGATTGCAAACCCTCTCTGCATGCCTTCAATGAGGACTTAATGGTATGTCTATAAAGGTCTTATCGCACCGTGACTCCCTACCGCAAAGCACAAATGTAAACACACCGGCAAAAACAGAGCCTCACATGAGGACTTAGCCAGATGTAGGATGCCTAAACCTACTTCTTGTAACACCCCGATAATTTATTTAATTAAATTAGTTCGGAATTTATTCGTTGATGTTGGAAATTATTGGTATAATTACTATGTTGGTATTATTTAATTGACGAGTTGATTTGAGTTGTAGAATATTAATAGAAATACTATTTGAGTTATAAGAGAAATTACATGGGCTCAATTTATGTGATGGTGTTAGTATTAGTGAGGGTGCAAGATAGTAGGCTCAATGAGAGAAATAATATTATTAAGCAGAATTATAATGTTATAAAGAAAAATAAGAAATAAGAGAGAGATGAGATTTTGGTGTTGTAGCAGAAAGAGGAATAGAAAATGGATATGGGAGTTATGTCGTGAAGAGGAAAACGGAAGAATTATGCGAAGCCAGAAGCCAAGAATTCGACCAAAAATTAGAGCAGTCTCCAATCCAAGGTAAGGGTGGGGTTCTTGCTCTATAAATGTGGATATGATGTACTGTATGTTGGGTTTAGGGTAATAATATTATCTCTGTGTTTCAGTATGATTTTTGGTATTTGTGGTATTGCTATGTTGAACTTTCTGTAAATCGTATGTGAAAAATTGTTGCTATGTGAATATTGCTTTGTTTGCGCTGGCTGTGATTTTTGGATGAACCGGATTATTCGAGTGATGAATTTCCTGTGTTGTGATTGATTCGGTAATACTGTATGGAGGGATTTTTGGAAAATGGAAATTGGATTAATGAAGAGGAACGGGATAAAGCATAATGTATGAGAAGAAGAAAAATGAGGGACGGGGGTCATTGAGAAGGGACGACTGTAACGTCCGAAAATTTATTTATTCACTTAATTTAGACGTTTGTGGTGTTTATTGAAATTTTCGCGTTTTGGGGTGATTTAGTCGGTATTAGTTCGGGATAACGGATCGGTATTTAATCGGAAATTTTAATGATTTTAGTATTAATAATATTAATGAGGTAATATGTAGCGTTTTGGGAATTTTTTGAGTAATTAAGATTATACCGTAAAAATGAGTTATTGAGTAATAAGTCGGTATGTTAAATAATTAGATTTTGTTTCAATAGAATAAAAAGTGGAATATTATTAGAAATAATATTTTAATTTTTTTTTTTGAGTTAATGAGTTTATTGAGCCTATTTTTGATTTAGTAAAGAATAGAGAAGGGGGTGTTAATTACTAAGCCCAATATTATGATAAAATTAGGTTTTTAGTGTTAGTAAGAGGAAGAGGAGTGGAGGGAAAACCAGAAAAATAGAAGGCATTTGGAGAAGGCTAGGTCTTGAAGAGGAGAGCAAGCTTAGAGAAATCTTAATCCAAGTGCTAGGGTTGTAGAGTTTTCTTCAATCCAAACAAGGTAAGGGAGTGGTTTTTCTTCCTATAATGGGGTTTATGAGAAATTATATGTGGGAATTGGGTGTATAGATCTATTGCATCATCTTGTGTTGATTGTTGTTGTTCATATAAAATTGGAATTGTGAGATGATATTGTTACTGTTGTGCATTAGAAATGGAAATAGAATTCCGTAAAATAAATGGATTAGATCTGATATGCAATTGGCAAGTCATTCTCATGTTTGCTGTAAATTGTTTTTCCTGTTTGCTTAGTGTTACTCCTCTATTTCTATGCTACATATGGTTAGGGGTGGCAAAACGGGCCGGGGCCCGCCGGCCGCCCGCGCACCCGCCAAAAATTGACGGGTTGGGTTGGGATTCTAGGCTCGCCGCTCGCCAAAGCCCGCCCCGCCAAAACCCGCCGCCCGCCATACCCGCCCCAAAGCCCGCCGCTCGCCAAAACCCGCTCCTCCTCCAAAACTCACTATTTTTTTAGTTAATTCTAGTAATTGCAATTCTTGAAGGTTTATTTTATACAATTATTTATAAATATATGTAATATTTTTTAGAGTAAATTTGTTAAAAAATTACTTTTATAAAAAATTGTTTTAAAAAATAAGTGAAAAGTTTAATTAAAAGGTAAAAAAAAGCATATTAATCTATTAAAAAAATATAAATAAAAATAGGCGGGTAAGCCCGCCGCTCGCAAACCCGCCATCTTGGCGGGGCGGGCATGATTTTGATGCCCATTTTACTTGGCGGGCATGCCCGCCCCGCTCGTTTTTTGGCGGGCATAAGGCGGGCGGCCCGTTTTGCTACCCCTACATATGGTTGCTTGCTTGAAATTTATATATAATGACATATATAATATATATAATATATACTTGAAATAAACTATGACTATGAATGGTTAGAATATAATAGAAATAGTGAAACAGTAACAGGATATTTTTGTAAAATATACCATGAAATAAGTATTTAATAGAATTAGTAGGATATTTTTGTGATGAAACAGTAACGTGAATAGAATAAAATGAAATAGTGAAACATTAGGGATTATAGAACCAATGTATTCTAAATAGTCCCGTTTGATCGAAATAGCCGAATTAAGCGGTATAATTAGTTGTCCGAAATTTGGTGGAAATTTACGTGGTAGCTAAGTTTAATTAGTACATTAACGTGGTGGTGTTCTTTTGTCGAAATTGTGATAATAATCGGTCGATTAAATTAATAGTTGAATTAATTTTTAATAAGCCTATTTAATTAGAATAAATTGAACTTAGATGAACTATTCAGTTTAGCGGTAAATTATGATATCTTGAGAATTTAACTGAACGAATAGATTAACCGGTAAAGAATAGAATTGTATCCGAATTAACCGGTTGAGTTGTGTTTTTGGTGATTTGGAAGTGTAACCCGAAGACTAATAAAGTCGTGAATATTAAGGATTTAACCGGAACTTAGATAACCGGTAGTGACGTAGGATATATATAATTAATTAGAGAATATTAGGTGAATGATTTTGGTTAGTTGATAGTGGGTTAGTGAGTTGATTAAACGACTAATTTATAGAGAATTATGAGACTAATGTGAATTGACTCAATGTGTTGATTTGTTGTGATATACCGAAACATGATGATATTGTGATGATTTTGTTAATGTTTGAAATTATATGTTTGTCGCGATGTGTCGAAACATGACATGTTTATGATAATTGTTAATACGTGATGTTGTATATATATTCGTGACGATAATTTTGTGACTAAGTAAAGGTGAAATATTATGGTGACGTGAATTACCTCGTATAATGGTAATTGATTGTGATATAGGCCTATGCCTCGTGACGATATGTGATTTTGATGAGTATGTTGTGTTGTCTTGTTTGTCGAGTCACATTCCATATGCATACTCTGTGACGGCCTGAAAACTATGACAAACATGACGGCCTGAAAACTATGGCAAACATGACGGGCCAAATGGCAATTGGTGACGGGGGCTGAAGCTCCGATTGGTACCACATGCATATACATGAGTCATGTCCCATATATTTCTATGTGATTCATAGCGTGACGTTTGTGACTTTGTTGTGATTCGTATTTCTGTGACTTATTAAATGATAGGATTATGTGAAGATGTGAATTTGTGACTTAATGATAGAATGACTATATTAATACTTGTGAATGCGATTAACCGAATATGTCTAATTTCTAATATATAATTTATCATGCGCTCGATTATATGAATTGATATCTCACCATTTATTTGTTTAGCCGTTGCCTTTATATTGGTAACATGCAGGTGACTCGCATTGAGGAGAGGTTAGCTGAGTTGGTCTAGAGTCGTGTCGCTCTGATACGTAGCACTCGGGGGGACGAACGAGTTGATTTACTTGCTTTTTGGATTTTTATGTTTTGGCATACACTTGAGTTATTTATTTGAGATTGTCACTTTAAAGTGCATTAATTGTTGAATTAAGATGCTATGAAATCTTGAACTAATTGTTGAGTTTCCGTTGCACTTCTATGGAAGTTAATTCATGTTAAAGACTATTATTTGATGTTTTCACTCCTTCCGTATTTGTGAATGCTATGTATCCGCTTTATGCGATGAGGTGAATTGTTTTTGAGGATGATTATGTGATACCTCAATTGTTTGTTTACGAATTTTTATACTCTGGTTTTATTTAATTTCCATGGGTAGAATTGGGGTGTTACAACGACCGTCCCTGTTTTGGAGAGAAAGTGGGAAAGTCCCACACATTGGGGACAGGCGTGTTAGATAGTAAGGTGGATCTAAAGGGGGTGAATAGATCCCTGTTTTCAAATTTAGCACTTTTGAATTTAAAACACTTAAGTGCCCCGAAATTAAAAGTATCGTCTAAGAACGACCTAAGTTATTGGAAGCCGGATATGCGTAAACCAATGAAAAAGCTATGAAGTTAAATTTAGCGATTGGCGGAATTATCAACAAATTACACAATACAGTAGTAGTTATTACTCACAATTAACCGTTAGTTAGAAATAGTGGAAATGGTTTGTGTTTGGTATTTTTTCAAACACTTGGTGAGCGAATTTTCACCCACTTTCAACACTATACAAATACACAACTATTGCCACACATAAAATGAAAGACAATTGCGATAACGAAAAAAGGACAAGAGATTTGTTTAGGAAGTTCCCCCTGTTGTCCTCGCGTAGGGTACGTCTGCCCCTAATTCCAAATAGAATTAGGATAAATTGTATTGAATGCAAATTATTCCCAAAAGAAGAAGTTACCAATCACCAACTACAATTATGCAGTAAAATTGAAATTAAAATCTTATCTCCCCTTGATTCGAGATGAACCAAGTGATTGTCGACAATCTTTGTTGAACCTCCGGTTGTAGCTACCTTATTGAAAATCCAAATCGATTCTCAAACCCTCTCCTCGGCTGATTCAATCTCAAGACTTCGATCCCGATTCTTCCTTCCTTATCCTCCGGTTGTAGCTAGTTTGTTGAGCGAATCTCCGATCCCTCAAACCCTTAAGCTCGGCTAAGTATTTGTGAAGTAAAGCAATCGTCAAAAACCCCCAAATCACACTTGATATTGGAGGACAAAACCCTAAGGTTTTATTCAAGAAAAACCCACTAACTCTCAACTCGAACAAGAACCGAATCTACCGTCGAACCTTATCAACGCATGTTCGTCACCTTGATTAATAAAGATTGTTTTGTGTGATTATCAATCGATGTGTGAAAGGTTGAAGATGATGAGAGCTTTGTGTCTATTTTCACTTTTCTTGTTGTTATTTCATGAAATAACCAAAATGAATCATTTATATGTCATGTGGAGCCAAAGCAATAAGAAAACAGCAAAAAACAACTTTTCACAACGACAGGTCGACCTGAGCAACTAAGAGGGTCGACCTGAGCAAACCCGTGGCTTCAGCAGATAAAGAAAAACCTGTTATGCGTCGACCTAAGCATTGTATTCGTCGACCTAAGGCTTTCATGCGTCGACCTAAGGGGTCGACCTGAGCAAACCCGAGGTTTTCTCTAAGATCCTTGCGTCGACCTAAACAGGGCCATGCGTCGACGCATGCTGTCCCAATAAGGATACCGGGATGAGTCGACCTATGTGTTGTACCCCAAAATTTGTCCTCATACATTTGCAAATGTCATTTTATTTCGAATAAGTGATGTAGTGCAGTTAGTAAGGATTTAAGGTTAAAAGGTACAGGAGCGAGAGGTCCCGCGCTCGAATCTCACTTCTAACATTTCTCCTTTTTATTTGTTTTCTAATTTTAATTCAAACTTTATTTCCATTTATTCAAAAATCAGAAAAATTGCATTTTTTATTATTTTAATTTAATTTTTGCACTAATTAAATAGACATTTTTTAAAATAGTCAATTTTCACTTTTATGCATTTTTTAGTCAAAAAATCACCAAAAATCATAAAATATTCAAAAAATTCAAAAAAAATAAGTTTTTAATTCTAATTTTTGTTTTTTATTTTAAATATTAATTTTTAATTGTAATTCATTATTTTATGCATTTTATAGCTAAAAAAATCAAAAATTAAAATAGTACTTTTTACTTAGCTTTTGGTCCAAGTCAATTGGCATTAAAATTGATTTAATTTGATTCTTTCTAATTTTAGATAAAATAAAAACAAATAAGTTTGTTATGTCAATAGTATTAATGTTAATTTATTTTTTCCTTTTTTATTTTAACCTAACTTTACACTATAAATTGAGTCACTTTGTACACTTTTAGAAAAACTAACAATTACCAACTTTTCAATTCACTCTCACAACTAAACCTTTTTTTTAACACCTTTAACCCCATTCTCCATTCCTAATTTCTACATGTACAAAACAATTCACCACAATTTCTATACTATACTAACATTTTTTACACACTTTTCTTCATTCTCTTTTCTTTCGAGAGTCTCTTCAATATCTTTTGTTTTTTTTCTTGGTTTATGGTCAATGATTCTATATGAGGCCTCCTCCTTTTAAAATCCTTTTTTTTTACTTCATGTAACTAGAATTACAGTATTTTTGGTCAATGATGATACTTGAGGTCTGTCCTTCAAAAACCTCGTTTTGGCCGATTATTAAAACTTCCATATGAGGCCACTCTTTTTCTTTTTTTATTTATTAATTTTCTTTTCTTTTCTTTCATTATTATTATTATTGTTATTATTAGTATTACTACTATATTATTATTATTATTATTATTACTATTATTATTATTCTTATTATTATTTTATTATTATTACTATCTTTTTTTGCAGGTACTTTCTTTTGTACACCCCAAATCTACCCGATAAATTATACGGAAAATCAGAGTATAAATTCTAAACAAGTTCATTTGAGGTATCACATATTCGTCATTTCAAAAACAGTTACGGCTTATTTGCCTTCACATAGATACATAGCACATAAATTTTAAACGATAATCAAATCATTACTAAAAATCACTTTGTTTAAATTCAATAATTAACTCGCAGCGGAATCAACAAACTTCCTAAATATTCAATTCAAGTCGTAGCATCATTGCACGGTAACTTTAAGTTACAATTTAAACCAAAACCATATAAAAATTCAGCAAAAGAATTAATAATTAAAACAATCGTTTTATCCCCCGAGTGCCATGTATCAGAGCAAGACACCAACTCGACTAACAACAACTAAAGACTTCATAAAATCACTTCAAAACTTCCACCGCTATCTTGAGTACCTGTCCGTTTCCCACGGTAAGGGAAACATCATTCAGAAGGGGTGAGATATCGAAAAATATAAACAAAAGTATGATAATTAATATGTTAGAATTAAATCATACAAAATTATCACTTTACAGCTTTCAGACGACAGCTATAACAACAATTTAAAACTGTACAATTATAATAACAAAATCAACAACATAATAATAATAGTTATAACAACTATTTTTCATCTTCCAGACGGTACCTGTCACAACAAGTCATTAGCATAACAACTTATAATTACAACTTCGCATTATCACAATTCACTTCACATCGTCATATTCAACAGCAACTCAAGTCACATCACGTCACAATTAAATCACACTCATGCCACATATAATGAGACTCTACAATTGCACATGCATGTGGTACCCAGGGCTTCAGCCCCCATCGCCAATTGCCAGTTAACATAGGCATCAAGGCATAAGCCTTTGTCAATAATTTGCCAATCCAGGCCGTCACCAAAAATGCATATGTATATGAATGCAACAAACACACACAACAAACAACATCATCGTCACAAATTCATAAGCATATATCGTCGCTATACCAATAAATAGAGGTATACATTGTCAATGAAACATCCTGCAACTTTGCATAAAACAACAATAATTATCACCATAACAACAACAACTAATTTTACCAAATCAACACGAAAGAATCACAACAAATAATCCATGGAAAAATTCACACACCTTAATCCCACATACAATCATCATATTCCTGGTTATATAATTTGAACCTCACCCTTACCTTGGTAAATATGGACTCTTTCATCATAGCTCTAAATTTTTCTCCAAAATAAATCCTTTCTAACATCAATTGGAGACACACCTAAACACCAGTTTTAGAATCAGCTTATCAGACAAACTTATAACCCTCAAAATTAAAATTGCTCCGGTC
Source organism: Vicia villosa (assembly GCF_029867415.1). Classification (NCBI taxonomy): domain Eukaryota; kingdom Viridiplantae; phylum Streptophyta; class Magnoliopsida; order Fabales; family Fabaceae; genus Vicia; species Vicia villosa. The sequence goes on from NC_081186.1 coordinate 33,204,576, forward strand.
AGAACTTACCTCTATGAGTCAGGAACATTGTGTCCAAGTACCATAACGATCCAACGGTTGGATTGAGAGATATGCCGATTTGCCAAGGTGACTCTATGCTGAAACTTGCTGCGAAAATTAAGGTTTCCTCCATAATTTTCTTCTTCTCTCAAGTGCTCCTCCCTTCTTTCTCTTCTCTTTTCTATTTTTCCTTTCTCCCCAAAAATAAGTTATGAGACTCCAACTCTAAAACCCTAATTTTCTCCTCTTACTATCTCTTTTCTCTTAATGGACTTAACCCATAATCCATCTATTACGTTTCTACTACTAAGGCCCAATTAACTATATCTCTCATACAACTTAATTAACCCAAATAACACAAACACACATACAATTAAATATTTCAAATAATTATTATATCACATAATAACTAAATAAATAACTAATTATTAAAAATACCAAATAGTATAATTACTAATATAATTAATAAAAATATTAATAAAATCAAGATGTTACACCTTTGGTCATTAACCCTGTTTTGGCCAAACACTTTGTTGGCCACTTCCCCTTGATAAAATCTCTATTTTTGAATCCAGACTTTTTGGCTAAAAGCCAAATCAGGTATTCCTGCCATTTTGGTCTTGATCTAATTTTTTGAACATTTCTTTATTTCTTGGGAAAATTGTATAATTTAAAGGCACTTTAATAGTTTTGTTTAATTTCTAACAGTTTTTGGCAAATATTTATAACTAGTGATGGTTTGTAATAACTAGTATTAGGGTTTTTATTTGTTTTGACATAAACTTTTTTTTAATTAATTAATTAGACATAAATTTTTATAATTTAATTAATTTGTAAAATAACTTATAATTAGGTTAATTAGTCTTTTAATTAAAATAAAATCATTAAAAAAACACAAAAATATTAGTTCTAATTTGATTTGATTTTTTTCCTAACATTAATTTTATTGATTAGATTTAGGATTTGATTAGGATTTAATAATTAGGATTAATTTACAATTTAAAATTTAATTAGATTAGATTAGATTTAGTAATTAGAATATTTCTTTAAATAATTAGATTTAGGTTTTTTATAACTTAAAATATTTTTCTAATTTAAATCTCTTTCTCTCCATCCCCAATCTTTTCCCGATTTCCCGATTCGTGCGATATTTATATTTTACTTGCATATTATTTTTACAATTATTATGTAATTTGTTCATAGTTTGTAATAGTTTAAATAAGATTTATTTTCTGTATTTTTTAATAATGTAACTGCTCCTGGTTTGTAATAGTAATTAGGACTTTTATTTTCCGCATTTTATTTTCTGCACAGGTTTTACAATTATGTATCTCTCCCAAAGCCATGTAATAGTAATTAGGATTTATTTTCCGCATTTTATTTTCTGCAAAGGTTTTATAATTATGTATCTCTCCCAAAGCCATGTAATAGCGTAGGATTTTATTTTCCGCACTTTACTTTATGCACCCTTTAAACTGTTATTTAACTGCTAGATGTATGTTAATAGGATTGTATGACAAGATTAAAATTGAACATAGCAAACAAATAATTCAAGATAAAATATCTGAAAATAACACACTTCTCACACACTCACCTTTAGGGTAATTCTCTATTATGCTGCCTTTCGATTAAATGTTCATGTCCCTCGAGTGTAGGGATATCTCTAGCAATGTTGCCTACAATTTAAATCATCATCGTCCCTCCGATAAAAGATCATAGTCCCATCGAGTTGCCTACGATTAAAATAATCTTGTCCCTCGATGACGCTTCGATTAAATGATGATAGTCCCTTCGAATGCTAATGTATCCCTACAATGTTGCCTTTGATGACCATACGATGACCCTTCGATGTCCCGAATACATCCAATGAAAGGACTACCTGCCTAACAATTGGTATGGATAACCCTTTCAAACGAAAGACTCAAAGAACAAGAAAGATCCAATCTTAAGGTAGGTGCGCTTAGTTGCTTGCTCAACATTCAATTCAAATTTAAATTACTTTTCACACCTCTTTTCAAAACAATTTCCAAAAGGCTACACTTTATTTACAAAGTTAAAGTCCTTATTCAAAATCTTTTTCTAAACACACACGACACTTTTCAAAAAATTCAAACAAACAAGCGAGCTAAGCAATTAAGAGCCCATGGATAACCATGGATACAAAGGGTGCTTACACCTTCCCTTTGTATAACCTACCCCCCGAACTCAAAATCTTTAAAGGTGTTTCCTGTTCTTTTTGCCTTTCCTAATTGGATAAAATAAAAGTCGGTGGCGACTCTTGCTATTCACACATTCATTTTAAAAAGTCAGTTCTCCTACCGTGTTACACTGTGCAAACCCGTGACTTTCCCAAATTTCTATGCGTCGACCTGAACAATCTGTAGGTCGGCCTGAAGACCTCAAATCACCAAAATTATCAATTCTTGAGCATGTGGGTCGACCTGAGCCCTGTGTAGGTCGACCTGTACCTCTTGAACACTCAAAAATACCAATTTTGAGATTCTTAATGCTTCCTAATTTTCCTATTGGTTTGAGACACATCCATACATGAATCGCAAGTTTTGACATCACTTAAAACACAACCTTTCCCTCACAAGGCGGCCCTTAGTTATGGGGCAGTTGCCCTAGCTCCTTAAGGAGTGTCCCACTATGGGACGGTTGCCATGGAGTGGGGGATGAGGGCCCTAGTTCAACTTTATATTTTATTATTAGGTAACTTGCAGAGAAACTGTATTAGCATACTTTTTAGCACCTCAATTTAATAATTAATTCAGAAGGAATGATTACCATTAAAATGAGCTAACAGTTAGAACGTGATGAGTTCAGTAGCAGAAAAAATAATTGAGGAACAGTGGTAGACGCTAGAGTGAATAAAATAAATAGCAAATGGTAGTATAATAGTAAAACAGGTGCATATAGGTAATGAAGAAGATAAAAGTATATCGGTAGCAGACAGGTAGCAGTTGTGCTTAATTGTTAGCAGTGTTGGTTTTAGTTAGCAGAACTACCCTCAATGAATATTTCAGTGGCAGATCCAAAACAAAAAGTGTACAGAAAATATATAGTGAGTAGAATAAGATTAGGAGTGTCCGGGAACAGTCTGCTAACCGTTGTTTTTGCGGTGTTTCTGTGGTGTTTTGACGCGACGTATTTTGTGAAATGGAATTATGTGAATTATCCCTATTTATGGACATTATCAAGTTGAATGCCTTATAATCAATGTTGATTAAATTGAATTGTTTCTGAATATGCCTTTGTTATTTGTTGTTAGTGATGTGTTGAATACAAAGTTGTAGGCATATAGCCAGTAACGATGTGATGTTACTATCTTGTTGATATTTTGAAGTGCAGGAGATAAAGTGACGATGAATCACCTCTAATTATTGGTGATATTTGTGATACAGGCGTATGCCTCGTGACGATTTTTATGGTGAATATATTTGTGATGTTGCATTCATCGAGTCGCATGAATTGCATTTTGTGATGGCCTGGATTGGCAAACAGTGACGAAGGCTTATGCCTGTTGAATGCCTCTAATAATTGTCAGTTGGCGATGGGGGTTGAAGTCCTGGGTACCACATGCATATGCATTGTTAGAGTCGCATTTCATTTTGTATGATTGTGAGTTTGTGTGACTTGATGTATGAACTTATGTGAATTGCTGTGACTTGAATATGAATTCATGTGTAATAATGTGACATGTGTCGTTTTGGTTGAAATGGTGAAGTGAATTAGACGGTAACGATTATACCGCAAAGTGATGATTATTATGACTTGAACTTGAATATTTTGTTTATCATAACTCTGTTTATATTGTTTGATATCTCACCTTTTATTTGTTTTGCCGTTACCTTTATACTGGTAACGTGCAGGTGATTGTAGTGATGAAGATTTATTTGTCGTGAGTTCGAGTCGGTGTTGTTGTAACGCCCCGAATTTAATTAATTGTTTAATTAAATTGATCAAGGATTTATTCGTTGGAATTAGTTAAAGTCGGGATTTATCGGTATTATTCTAAAAGCGTAATGGATTAATATGTTGATTTGAGCAGTTAAGTTTATGGTCGGATTAATTAGTCAGATTAGTCGGAGAAATACAAATCACGATTTTGTATTAATTAAGTTATGGATCGATTGTAGTTGTGGAATATTATTGGAAATAATATTCGTTATGTTATGTGATTATTTATTTATGCGTGTTATTTGGCTTAATTGAGTAATTAGAGGAATATTATAAATTGGGTCTAAGTGGAAGAAATATAACACAATGGATGTGTTATGGGTTAAGCCCATTAGTGAGATAGTGAAGGTTAGGATTTTAGAGATTGAGTCACATAACTTATTTGGGTGGATAGAAGAGAAAGAAGAGAAAGAAGGGAAGAAAGAGGAAAGCTATGGCATGAAGAGAAATAACTACATTGAAGAAGATGAAGTTTTTGCTAAGGTAAGGGTGGAGTTCTTACTCTCTAAGGGTTGGCATGATTATGGGTATGGTAGAGGTTAGATTTCATAATTGTTAATCCATGAATGATGTGAAATATAACTTGCAATGATGGTTCTATGTTTGATTCTATGAGTGGGTCTAAGAATAACATGTGAATTGGTGTTTATGTGTTGATTTTGTGAAACCCTAACTTTGGAGATTTTGATATAAACCATATAATTGATTTATGAGATATGTTTGATGTTTATCATTGATTATAAGTGATGTATATATGATGTAAGCATGAAATTCGGAGTTATTAATGTGTTTGGATGTGTTTTGGGTTTAATTGGGGTATGGGGGTTTGCTGTCAGTGCAGAACACATTCTATAAAATTTGTGCAGGGCGCGTCGCGCTGAGATCTGGGCCGTCGTGCACTAGCTTCGGATTCCGCGATTGAGAAAATCATTTCGGCCATAACTTTTTAACTGTAAGTCCAAACTGAGTGCCGTTTGAAGCGTCGGAAAGCTAACACAATGAACTACATCATAAAAGAATAAAATGAGTTGTTTGTGAAGGAGTGAAAAACACTTAGAAAGGGGGGATTGAATAAGTGTAACTCAAAAACTTTGAAGATAAAAAAAAAATGAACACAATTATTTTTATCCTGGTTCGTTGTTAACCAAACTACTCCAGTCCACCCCTGACAAGGTGATTTACCTCAACTGAGGATTTAGTACACTAATCCAACTGATTACAATGGTTTTCCACTTAGATACCTTCTAAGTCTTCTAGAGTCTACAGATCACAACTTGATCACTATAGGAATCCTTTTACAATCAATGTAAAATAAAGTTTACAAGAGTTTGAATGCTTCTAATAAATCTGTAATCACAACTGTGATATTTCTCTCAAGTTCTATTCTTAACACTCACTAAATATTACAAAGAGTTTGTGAGGTTGAAGATGAAGTTCTTTAGCTTTTGAATTTGACAGCATTTATGTAAGTTTTGCGCAAGTGTTGTATTCAGCTTCTGATCAGAACTTCTAAATATAGGCGCTTGAGAGGAAATGACCGTTGGGGTGCATTTAATGCTTTGCGTGAATAGTACAATGCTGCATTTAATGTTTCACACTTTTGTCAACTACCTCGAGCCTTGCTTTTGCTGCTTTTACTGACTTTTCCTTTTGTAGCTTCTAACGTTCCTTTTGTCAGTAAGAGATTTGACGTTACAGCCTTTCATCTTGTACTTTCTACTGGACTCAGATTTGTAGATAACAATGTTTGAATATCAGAGCCATCAGCTTTGGTGCAGAGCATCTTCTGTCTTCTGACTTTGAAGAGCTTTAAGCGTGATACCATCAGAACTTCAGAGCTTGTACTTTTAACTTCCATTCTTCTGATGCTTTCCAGGTCATGTTCTGATTCTGCATGACCATCTTCTGATGTCTTGCTAGAGCATGTTCTGGATGAAGCCATCCAGAACTTTCTGAGTCAGTGATTCTGAGCGCTGATTTGTGCATACTCTTTAAATATTTCCTGAAATGGAAAATGTAAAGGATTAGAGTACCACATTATCTTATACAAAATTCATACATAATGTTATCATCAAAACTAAGAATATTGATCAGAACATTTCTTGTTCTAACAGTTTGATGTATAATTCTAGTTTCCATGTATTTATGAAAGTTAGACATTTTGTTGATGTGTTAACGAATTTCAGTTTTGATGATGAGCTTGATGTGAATGATATCCTTGGTGATGAATGTGAATTATATATGGATTATTCATGGAATTGTGTATTCCTTATGTATTGGATATCTTAAATGCACACTTGATTATATATGAAATTTGTGTATATGTGAGACATGTATGTCTTGATTAAGCATGGAATTGGAATGACATGGATGTATTAGTTCCTTACGTGTTATTGTGATGATTTGGCATGGATAAAATGGTGTATGTGTTATGATGTTACTTGATTTGTTGTAACTTGATGAATTGTTGTTATTGTTGTAACATGATTATGTTTGTTGTCGTTGTTGCAATATGTTGAGTTGTTGTTGTTGTAATATGATGAATTTGTTGTTGTTGTAACATGATTATGTTTGTTGTTGTTGTTGCAATATGTTGAATTGTTGTTGTTGTTGTTGTAACATGATGAATTTTTTGTTGTTGTTGTTGTTGTAACATGATTATGTTTGTTGTTGTTGTAATATGTTGATGTTTGTTATTGTTGTTGAAATATGTTGAATTGTTGTTGTTGTTGTAACATGATGAATTGTTGTTGTTGTTGTAACATGATTATGTTTGTTGTTGTTGTTGTTGCAATATGTTGAATTGTTTTTGTTGTTGTAACATGATGAATTTGTTGTTGTTGTTGTTGTAACATGATATATTGTTGTATGATGTGTGCAACATAGCGACGTGGTTGTGAAGTGATGCATTCTTATGAATGATGATGATTTTGTTGTTGTTGAAGTTTGACATTATATTGATAATGTTCTATGGTGATTTAGACGATGTTGTGACGTATTGTTTAGGTGGTATTTGTGGTATTTGTGACGTATTACATAATGCATGCCTGAAACTTATGGCAAACACGACGGCCTGAAAACTATGGCAAACACGACGACCTTAATGGAAAATAGCGACGATGTGCCTAATGGCAAATTTTGAGACGATGGGAGTTTTACTCCAAATGGTACCGCATGCATTTGCATAAGTCGAGTCACATATTAATTGCATTTGAGTCTTATTTGATTATGTTGTTGTGACTTGATGAAGATATGTTTGTTGTGATGTGATGACTTGATGATGAGATGCTTGTTGTGATGTGTCGGAATCTTACTTGTGAATTGCATATATTGTCATGGTTGATTGTTGACATTGTTGCCATTTCATAAGTTGATTATGTGATTTGAATTGTTGAGACGATGATATGTTATTGTGACGTGATGATAGTATAATTGTGAATTTGAATATGTTGTCTTAATTGATTAATGACATTGTTGCTGTTTTGAAAGTCGTATTATATTGATAAGTTGTTTTGCGATGAAAATTGTTGTATGATGTTATGTGATACGAAGAGGTGAAATTATGTATGATCTAAATATCCTATATTATTTATCATGCATTCCTTTATATTGTAAGATATCTCACCCCTTTGCTGATATTTCCCCTACCATGGAAAATGGGCAGGTACTCGAGATTAGCTGTGGATGTTCGAAGTGACTTCATGAAGTCTTTATGTTGCTTTACGGCAAGTCGAATTGGTGTCTATTGCTCTGATACGTAGCACTCGGGGGGGATTAGGCGTTATTATTTGATTGTTGTATTCCATGATGACATTTGTTTTAAGTTGAATTGAAAGATGTTTATAAGTTGAAATTGGAAGTATGTTGGATAAAGTTTTGTTTCCAAATGCTATGTATTTTTGTTAAATGCAATATAAGTATGTTTGTTTGGTTAAGTTGAAATGTGACATCCCATCTTTTGATGAATAGTTTTGAATGCACTCTGATTTTCGCTTATACTTGCGGGGTAGAATTGGGGTGTTACAGTTGTCGCTCTGATACGTAGCACTTGGGGGGATGAACGATAGATGTTTAAAAGTTGTTTTTTGTTTTGAAATGCTTAATTTTAAATAGTATTTGATGAAGTACCATGATGTTTTCAAGTTATTATATTTGAATAAAAATATGTTATTTAGACTAGAATTCTGTGATTCCACTGCATAGTTAATATAAAGTTGCTTGATGTCAAAGATTAAAGAATGACGTTATTATTTCATCCGAATGCGAAGTGTTATGTATCTACTTAAATATAATGAGCAGGTTGTTTATGATGTATGTTTTGATGTGAAGTGTGACATCCCGTTGTTTGATAAAATTTTATAACTCTAATTTTTTTTCGTTATAATTATCAGGTAGAAATGGGGTGTTACACTTCTCATGGCAATGAATGATGAATGCCTACCCTACTTCTCACGGCAAGATATGATGCATAATAAGAATAAAAGGGAACTCGAGGAAATACCGAACAAATAGCAAATCCGTAATGAGCTAGCAAGAAAAAGCAAAGAAGTCCGGAATACTCCACGTAAGCTGCCATCAATATCAAAGCAAGTCAAAAAGTCTAATCATCCGACATAAGTGTCAAGGCAAAACCGTGAAAATAAATCACGAGTTGGAACGTGCATTCGTACATGTTTAATCAAAACACTTGCAAGGAAACGATATAACAAGCAGACAACGAAAAATAAATAATGATCAAAAGATGTCGTGTCCCTCAAATAAAGTGGAACTCGACACGTCCGCGTCTATCAAAAGTGTCTCTCGAAGCCTTGCACAAGCTAGTAAAAGTGTTAGAAATAATAAGGAAAAGTGTGCAATAATTAAGTATGAACAACGAAAAAGAATCGGGAAGCATATGGCCTATGTACAATCAAACAAGCGAAATAGGAAAAAATGCACAGTGGTAACCGGTTACTGCATGGAGGGTACCCGGTTACATCAGTTCAGAACTGAAAACAGAAGCAAAAACAAGCAGTGGTAAGCGGTTACCGCATGGAGGGTAACTGATTATATCAGCTCAGAACTGAAAACAGAAGCAAAAACAAGCAGTGGTAACCGGTTACTGCATGGAGGGTAACCGGTTACATGCCTGGCAGTAACTTTTCTTTAAAAAAAAGGTCATGTAGCCGGTTACGACATGGTTGGTACCCGGTTACAGCATTCGCAGAAACAACAATTATAGGCAAAAAAGCATATGTAATTGGTTACAGCATGGCAAGTAACCGGTTACAGCAGTAACAGAAACATAAATTGTAGGCGCAAAAGCACCTGAAAGCAGTTATGACAGGGCATGTAACCGGTTACAGCAAGGTCAGAGGCAAAAATTATAGCAAAATCACCATTCAAAGGCATTCAATTCATGCATCTACCAAGAGGTCTTGACAAGTACAAATTTGCATCAGTTCACGAGGCACTTTGAGCATTTTACAACCAAAATTAGGCATCAATTCTCATGCATTGCATACTATCAACATCAATTATCAATCCACAAGTTCATGCAAGCATTAACACAAACACTTAAGGCACAAAATATGTATCGAGGCTAGATTTAACAATCAAAACACATGCAATCGTCAACAAATCATAGATCTAACACATTGAATCAACATTTAATCATCATCAACATCAATTATTAACAACAACTATTAGATCTAACAATCTACATGTTGGAATATATTATTTCTATTTGTATTATTTCCCTATTTGTAAGAATTAATATCATTATTGTATTACCATTATATATACCAGCCTAGAGCTGAGGAATAAAATACAACAACTTTTTTATCATTCCTTTCAATATGGTATCAAGAGCTCTGGGTTAGGGTTTACTGTAAAGCTTCCACAACAACTTCCAATTGACATACCCGTTTAATCCCCTATGGCGAATCACAACACGAATTGGCCCGCTCTAGGTTTTACCTACATCGGATCCAATGATGGCGGTGGCCGCGGTGATGGCGCCTGCCATGGTAATGGTGGTGGCCGCGGAAATGGCAATGGTGGCGGAAACGGCGACGAAACATCGGGTGTCACAAACAATGGCAGTTATTTCAATATAGGTGACGAACCAAGAGGGTTCCTCATACTCCCTCAAGGTCAATATTCCTAAGATGAATGGGAATAACTATAATGAATGGGCCCAAACAGTTCGCTTGGTATTGGATAGCAAAGGGAAGTTGGGTATTTTAACAGGAGCAGTAGCTGAACCGGCAGTAGGAGACCCTCTTTACAAACAATGGAAATCCGAAAACTCCTTAATTATTGCGTGGTTGGTAAGCTCTATAGAAACTGGAATAGGTAAGTGTAATACGGTGAACTGACTTTATTGAAATGTTGCGGTAAGCAAGAGTCGCCACCGACTTTTATTTTATCCAATTGGAAAGGCTAAAAGAACAGGAAAGACCTTTTAAGGATTATGAGTTCGGGGGTAGGTTATACAAAGGGAAGGTGTAAGGCACCCTTTGCATCCATGGTTATCCATGGGCTCTTAATTGCTTAGCTCACTTGTTTGTTTGTTTGAAAAGTTTGAAGCGTCGTGTGTGAATAGTAAAAAGATTTGAATAAGGACTTTAGCTTGTGAATAAGCGTAGCCTTTTGGAAATTGTTTTGAAAAGGAGGTGTGAAAAGCTTTTGAATTTGTTTGAGTGAGCAAGCAATTGAGAACTACCTACCCTAAGTTCGTCTTTCTTGTTCTTTAAGTCTTTCGGGTGAAAGGGTCTATCCATACCATGAGAAGGCAGGAAGTCTTTCAATTGGATGTTAAGGTTCATCGAGTTATCGTTCGCCATAAGACTATCCCTTGCCATAAAGAGGGCAGGTAGTCTAAAGGAAGGATATAATAGTCATTTAGGCAACAATAAGGATACCTTAGCATTCGGAGGGACTATCACCATTTAATCGAGGGACGAGATCATATTTATCGTAGGCAGCTCGAGAGGGACTATGATCTTTTATCGGAGGGACATGGTGATTTTAAATTGAAGCCAGCAGGCTAAGGTATCCCTATATCCGAGGGACTTTGACTATTTTTATCGAAATCGAAGGCAATAGGCAACAAGAGGGGTACCCTAAAGGTGGGTGTGTGCAGCAATCACGTGGTTAGATTCATATATTTATCTTGTATTAGGTGAATTAAGTCCAATTAATCAGTTATCACTCCCTAAATTACTAACCACGCAGTTAATATTGACAGAAAATAAATTGCGGAAATTAAATCCTACGCTATTACAGAGCTTCGGGATTGGGGGGTACATAACCAAAAATTGGCGGATGCAAAAAGTAAAGTGCGAGAAAATAGAATCCTAATTACTATTAGATCACAAAAATTGCAACCTATACACTTTCTAGAATTTTAAATGACGGAAAGTAAATTAAATAATTAAATTAATAACGTAATTAAATAAAGGCACAATTTAAATAATGACGGAAATTAAATAAACAGAACTTGAATAGCAAATATTAAATTAAGCAGAAAACCACGCGCCAATCATTGAGTATGAGGTGGGAAGAGAAGATCGCGAGAAAATTATGAGTTCAAAAAATAGGGTCAAAAGCCTTATGGCTAAAAAAATATAAGGATAAAACCTAAACCTACAGTTTGATTATGGTTTGATAGACAACCCTTACATTACTGATAGTCACATGGTTTATTGATTAAGGCTAAACTTAAAAATGATTATTAAACCCTGATTAAATCAAAAGTTAAGCCTAAATATTATGCCCCAAAATACAAACCTAAAATTAGTTATTAAATTAACCTAATTTATTAAAATTATAAATCTAAATTATAAACTTAAAATTAATTGAAATAAATAAAATTAAAAGAAAAATTACTTTTGTTGTTTTTAATGATTTTATGGCAATTAAAATGATTACTATCCTAATTAACTAAACTAAATCAATTATTATTAAAACAAGAAAAAAAACTAATCCTAATTAATACTAAATCTAATTATAGTTGGTGGCTAATTATTTTAATCTAAACAACAAAACAAACAAAAAAACAAAATAAAAATAAAAATAACAAACAGTAAAGAAAACAAAAAAACTGGAAGAACAAAAACCTGGCGCCGATTGCGTGTTGCTCTCCCTTGAGGGTGTACCATGGGACAACATTTGAAGTTCTTTAGATCTTTGATGGTGGAGATCCGCTGGTGATGAGATGAGAGTACGTCGTAGGTCCTTATAGCGCACGCGTACCTAATCTCTGAACAAATTAATGCAAAAAACTTTTGTAAAACCCCTGGGTTCGAACCCAGGCCTTTTAGGTTAATGTACTCCTCTATCCACCAGCCGTGCCAATTGCTTCAGTCATTAATTAAACGTAAAACAAAGAATATATATTATTCAAATGGTATGATTCAAACCAGCGGTCAAACGTGGGCCTGGATTACCACTACCAACCAATCACACGTAGCGAGGGAACTTTGACTCTTTGACTGGCAAATCAGAAAGCTGCGCGTGTGGAGAGAGAAAGAAAGAGAATTGGCCAACGAATGGAAAAGGTGGAACGTGCCACGCATGATAGTCACATGTCCCTGGTACTGTTCACCATCTTCAACCTTGACACTTGTGGATTTTCTTACGGAAATTGCTATAGTTTTTCCTGCGGATTTTCCTCCAAATTCCTGCCATCATTAAAACTCAAACTAAACGCATTAAACAAACATAAATCGTGCCCAGTCCCTCCAATTGACATGCTACGAACACGATGGTACATTCGTTTTAGTCTGAAACCGCATGGAACCATGAGAACGAAGAGGTGTCTTAGTTATGCCCTAGCCATGGTATTTCCTATTCCACACATTCAAGATTCGTTCCAATGATTTAGACCTTCTTTAAATAACACACAAAACTCAATTATGCGGTTAGTTTGGATTAAAACACACGGTTATGCCAAATACAAAAAAATAAATTATACATGGAGATGATGATCATGGTAAGCATCTTTTAAGTGAACTCATACCTAGTGGATGATCACCACTTACTCTTGGATGTCTTAGGAAGAGGATGGAAGGGTTTCTCAGCCCTGAAAACAGCTGCAAGAGGGAGCACGAGATCTCACTTGTTTTGAGATTTTTAGAACTTTGAGAACTCTTTTTGGAGGCTAGGGTTCGTGTCTTGTTACTGAGTGGTGTTGTACTTATATAGGGAGAGAATTAGGGTTGTTATTTGAGGTGAAAAAGATTCAGTGGTGATGTGGAGATTTTGAATGAAATTTTCTTCAAATATTTCTATTCTTGGATTAATTCAAATTCTTGCACCTTTCCCTTTTAATTCTAGACATTATATGAGATTTACTCAAATCTTGATCAAGGAAAAATATTTAATCCATAATCATATAATTATTCATGATTTATTTGATTTTATTTGAGTTTAAGTTACTAAAATCAAATATAAATTAAATAATATCATAATAATAAAAATGTTTGATCCTTGGACTCCCTTTGGGCTTAGAATTTCGTGGGTAACTCAAGTTTATAGGCCCTTTATTCAAAAGTTGGAATTTCACCTTTTAAGGTTCCACACTTTTTTCTTGAATTTTGGCTAACTTCTGACAGTCATAACTCACTCAATATTTAAGATATAGGAGGGTTTTAGGACTTTTGGAAAGCCCAAGATGTCCTCTAAAACCTCCTTTTGGTTTCATCTCAACTGAATTTTCCATGTTCAAGTTATGAGTTTTGTCCCAAAAGGTGTTTTTGTTGACTTTCAAAAATGACCTATAATGTTTTGATCCATATCTCTCAAATGAAGCATTTTTGGACTTGGCATGTGAGAGACAAAATTGTAGAGAATTAAATTTCCTTCAAATTGAGCTTTGGATGGGAAATTTTTGATGTTCCATGTGAAAGTTATGGCTGGTCAAAGTTGGGTTGACTTTCTCCTTAAAAACCCTAATTTAGAAACTCAGGTTCTTGATGACTTTGGAGCTTTTCTAGATGAATCATGATCAATCCTTGATCAAATGATGAATGATACTTCATAATGAGGATGTTGACCAAAAATCAGAAGTTTTGACTGTGGTTTGACCATAGTTGGACTTTTAGGTCAACCAGCCGATTATTGGTCTTTTGAACTGTAGACTGAGCAATCTTGTGAATCAGAGCTTGAAACTTGGCATGAGGATACTTTGAATCATATGAGAGACCATGGAATCCACTTGAGGTATTAGAAGTTCAAATTTCTTGATTAAACCATAAACCCTAATTTTGGATCTTGTGCTTAGGAGAAGAGTGAGCTTGCACTATCTTGGGCAATTGCAAGTCAGGTGAGTAAAAACATCTTGGGATATGATGGGCAAATTTAGGGGTATGACAGTAAGCCTTATATGTTTTTGCCTTCTGCAAAAGATGTATGGAAAGCTGTTAAGGAAACATACTCTGATAATCAAAACTCTTCACAAATTTTTGGTCTAAAATCAAAGTTATGGCATGCGAAACAAGGGGACATGAATGTTACTGCTTATTACAATGAGTTGTTGACCCTGTGGCAAGAGTTGGATCTATATTATTATGACAATTGGAGGTGTACAGAAGATAGTGTTTTGTTTTTCAAAAGACAAGAAAATGATCGTGTCTTCATGTTTCTCGCTGGGCTCAATAAAGACCTTGATGAGGTAAGAGGTAGAGTTTTAGGAAAAATACCATTGCCAACTCTTCGTGAAACTTTTATAGAAATAAGAAGGGAGGAGGAACAACAAGGTATTATGATGGGCAAGACACCACGAAGCTCTGAATCTGAAGGCTCAGCTTTGGCTACTAGGAACCTTGACGAGGGAAAAAGGGTAGACAAAGTTCCTTGGTGTGGCCACTGTAAGCGTGAATGGCATACATGTGAAACCTGTTGGAAGCTCAAAGGGAAACCTCCTAACTGGAAGAAGAAAGGTGGTCGTGCATTTCAGGCTAGTAATTCTGATCAAGGGCGGCAAATCTCTTCACCTCAGCTTCCACTCACTACAGAACAACTAGACAGACTGTACAAACTCCTCGAGTCTCCAACTCCTTCTTGCTCTATAGCAACAAAAGGTAATTCTGCATTTATTAGTGTCAGTCCCAGTCATACTTGGATAGTAGATTCAGGTGCCTCTGATCACATGACAGGTGAATCTATTTTTTTCTCTTCATATAGTCCATGTGCAGGTAACCAAAGAATAAAAATTGCAGATGGCTCTTTTTCAGCCATTGCAGGTAAAGGGTCAGTTGTCTTGTCTCCAATGTTAACTCTGAAAAATGTCCTTCATGTTCCAAATTTATCATGTAATTTAATGTCCGTCAGTAAATTAGCCCAAGATATAAATTGTCAAACTAATTTTTTCCGATCTCAATGTGTCTTTCAGGATTTGAACTCGGGGAAGATGATTGGCAGTGCTAAGGAGATTGGAGGACTATACTACCTTGACATTGAATCTGCATCACAACTACCTTCAAAAACAATAAGTTTCTGTTTTGAGTCTTTTTCTGTTTTGAATAATAAAGATGACAACATTATGACATGGCATTTAAGATTAGGTCATCCTAGTTTTCGTTACTTAAAACACTTGTTTCCTAAGTTATTTCATAATAAGAACTTTTCTTCGTTTAAATGTGAAGCATGTGAGTTTGCAAAACATCATCGTTCCCAATTTTCAATACAGCCTTATAAACCATCAAAACCTTTTTCTATTATTCACAGTGATGTTTGGGGCCCTAACCGTACAAGTACACTCTCTCTCAAAAAATGGTTTATCACATTTATCACATTTATCGCTGTCATACCCCAAAATTTGCCCAATCAAATCTACGTCATCAGGGGTATTAAAATAAGGGTCATGGGGTTTAACATCTCTATTGTTAAACCCATTCTTTTATAAACCATTTTTTCAATTAAAGGTGGGGGTATACATTAAATAAAGGGGTGTATTTAATTGGGCTTATTATTCATAAAATATAAGGCCCAATTTCAAAATTCAAAATTATTTTTAAACTTGGGTTTTATAAAATTTTCTGGTTTATTTACAATATTTTGGATTTTATAATTATTAAAAGTATAATAGTTTACTCTTAAACTATTTATATTTTAATAAATAGAAAATATTTGCCTATGCTTCATACACTTTCAATTGGCTTTTTATTTCAAATAAATAAGATAGCACAATTGCTAAGGAAGCAAGGCTTGCAAACAAAAGGTTACTTTTGTGCACTTTGAGGCTGGATTATTTTTATATACTATACATGTATTTTGTTTTGTGCACTTTGAGGCTGGATTATTTTTATATACTATACACGTATTTTGGTTTAGCTATGGTCATTGTCGTCTCGATGGCCTTATCAAAACGTTTGAGGTTTTGCCTTTTAATGGCCTTATCCCCTCTTTGCCATACATGGTCTGAGGTCTGCCTTTTTTAAAAATCTATTAGTTGACAATTATAAAAATCTTTGTTATAAAAACCTAAAGGCTAAATGGGTCCCCTTGAGTACAAGGGAGGCAAAGGGTGCCTAACACCTTCCCTTTGCCTAATTAACCTACTTACCCAAAATCTTAATTTTTCTTTCATTTTAAAGTTTTACCCTTTTTTCTTTAAATAAAGGGTGGCGGCTCTAATTTTTAAGCAGGTTGGCACAGCTGGCGGCTCTAATTTTTAGGAAGGTTGGCACAGCGGACGACTCTGTTGGGGACAATTTTTAAAAAAAATTAGGTTCACCCTAATTTAGTCTTAGATTTTATTAATTTAGTCTTAGATTTTATTGTTATTATTATTTTTGATTATTCCTAACATTTTTTTGTAATCATAATTATTTCTAACAATTTTATTATTATTGTAATTATTATTATTATTATTAACAATTATATTATAAAATTATATTGTAATTATGATTATTAATCATTAATGTTATTATAATAAAAAAAACTGCAAAAAACGTTTTTTGATGATAAAAAAAAATTCCACAAATTCTTAGAAAAAAAAACGCTAACATCACCACATCCAAATTCATGGCTAAATCATAAATCATTCAATAATTTCTACTTTCAAAATTAATCTAATCAATAACCAAACATGAATGTAGATTTGTTTGATTGTTTTGTTTTTGCAGAAAGGAAATATAGAATAATCATAACAAAAGTATGGAAGAAGAAAGAGATTGGTAGCAAAACTGCAAACAATTTCAACCGAGTCAAGGTCTGAATCTACGAAATAGCTGTCTAGGATCCAACGATCCTCCCTCCGCTCCGAGTTAGCTCCGACAGCCGCTCAACTCAATGACCACACCGCCGACACTACTCAGATTCGCAACCTCTCCCCCATCGATTTCCGGTTAGTTCTTTTGCTCTTCCATCTTATTTTGATTATGAATCTGATTATAAATTTGTGTTTGATTGGGTTGAAAAGAATTATTTTCCATACTTGACTGTTCAAAAGTGAAAGAGGTGGAGTTTTATGGGTTTTGTTTTGGAAGGGAAAAAGAGAGAACACGATGGAGAGAGAAGAGGAGAAATGAAAATAAATAAAAAAAAACTTGATTCTCTCTCCAATTCAATTATGAGCTAATATTTGTTTTTTTAATTAAAAATGGCATCACTTGGTAATTGGTATCATCTTATTGGCTATTGGATTAACTTGAAATTCTATAGGATCGGTAAAATGATGCATTGGAGAGAGAGTATTAAGATTTGTTTTGAATAAGTGATATGTCTTTATCCATTTGTTCCTGTTTTTTTTTCTTTTTAAAAAACTAGTAAAGAACTCGTGCGCCCGCACAGGTCACATAAAATCGGTATAAATATTAAATAAATATAATATTGTTATGGTTAAATAATTATATTAAAAAAAATGAAATATGTAAATAAATAAAAATAAAGAAATAAATAATTATTAAGAAATAAAAATGAAATATGTATGACTAAAAATAAATAAATAAATAATTGAACAAAATAATAATTATTATTAATTATGAAAGAGAGAAAAAAAACATTTGAACATAAATGTAATAGTTTTTATATTAAGTAATCTTAAAAGTTTGATAATGTATCAAAACAAATAATTAAAATTTGTGGATTACATTATAAATATTAAATAAATATAATATTGTTATGGTTAAATAATTATATTAAAAAAATGAAATATGTGTATAAATAAAAATAAAGAAATAATAATTATTAAGAAATAAAAATAAAATATGTATGACTAAAATAAAAATAATAAATAAATAAATAATTAGAACAAAATAATTATTATTAATTATGAAAGAGAGAAAAAAAACATTTGAACATAAATGTAATAGTTTTTATATTAAGTAATCTTAAACGTGTGATAATGTATCAAAACAAATAATTAAAATTTTTGGATTACATTATAAAATAAATAAACATCAGTATATTTCTTTTCCACACAATTAACAAATTGACTCATATATAAATAGTGTGGAATTAATTATTACTCTTAAAAAGAGTTGATTGTATTTAGTTCTGCATGCACAGAAAAAGGGCATTTCAACAGTTTCCAAAATCTTTTGCACGTTTACCTACTAAAAAGAAGTCTAATAGGTAATAGGCCTTTGTGTATATATGGTGATAATAACTTATTAAGTCCCACACTTCAAGTAACAAAGCACGAACCCTAAAGCATAAGTTGGAAGAAAAATGGGTAGTTTCTCCCAAGTAGCCAAAGCTTGCAGGTGGTTGATCTTTTTGTAACCTAATCCAATCTTTTTCTTTCGTTTTTTTTCTATGGATTTTGACTCTGGTTGATGCTTGTTTCTTATTATGTAGATCTTTGAAGTTTCTTGTCGTTGAAGACCCTGTGGAACGATTCGCGATAGAACGGAAGATGAAGCAAAGATCCAAGCTACTGCGAATGAGGTTGAGGATGAAGAAACAACAGATTACCAGGTTGTGCAGTTAGTGGGCTTTACATGCAGTCAACAGTATTGCATGCGGCTAGGAAAGGGGAGAAAGATTAAGAACATATCAAGAGCGTGGCAGAATGAGATGCTTGGAATCAAGTGGTCGGGGAAGCATCAGGAAATGAGGGCTGGTTTGGGTTTTGCTTTATTGGAAGACGTTCAATTTGTGGATGATGTTATGGGAAGTGTGGGACTGCAGATAAATCCCAGAATGATAGAGATATCCAATTCAGTGTATATTGGGAAGATCGCCTTTGAAAATGAAAGGTATAACATTTTTATTCAACGATTTTCTTGAAAGAATATGATATTAGGTTAGATGACTTTAATTCGATTTCACGCATTAAGTCTATAAATTGTCTTCTGGATGACAGTGAATGGATGATATGGACAGAGTTGGTGAAGAAGCTAAAAACAATGGTTAGGAATATCTTTGTACACACAAAATCTAGTGTAATATCTACATTAAATGATTTGTTTGTTCATCCGTATGTTTCTGGTAATTTTGTGAAATTATGATTGTTGTGTAATGCAGGTTTAAGTGATAATATAATGTTGAGGTGTTGATGGCTAGACTGGATGAAGTGGTTTGGCAGTTTTGGAAGAGCAGCAGTTTGTTTTGAATGATGTTGCTGGGTTATTTTGTTTTAATTCTATGAAGTTTAATGCAATGTTTGGGACTTTTTTTTTATTTAATATTCATAGTTTCTATTTGAATTGTAACAGATAATGGTTTGATAGCTTTTTTGTAATTTCAATATCATACTGATATGATTTGCACTGATGCATGAAAATTAAAATGATTATCATGGTTTACATTTAGTTTAATCTGCTGTTGTTATTGTAATGTGGTTATGTTTCAGTTTTTATTAATTTGTGTAAGATATGTAAAGTTAGTAGGATACAACTGTTAATAATATATTTGTTGAAAAATAAACATAAGGATATCATTATGTGTAAGTAATATTGTAATAACATTTACAGTTCAATATAATTGGTAATAATAAAATTTTAAAGAAAAATGCATATCAAAGCACAAATTATGTATAACTTACGTTTATTTTTGTAATAAATTATTAAGTGTTTAAAATTATTATTAGTATTTTTTATAAAAATAAGATCTGTAGGAATTTTTAAATAGTAGGAGAAATAATAATAGGAATATTATTAGAATGGGATTAAATATAAATTAAATTTAACAATTTCGAAAAAGAAATTGAAATTTAATAATTTTATGACACGGCCCAATTTAAAATTCCAACAGTTAAGGCCCAATAATAAGTGTGTTAATATAATATTCTTTTGAAATATAAATTTCATATTATCTAGAGTCATTGATTCCTAATTATTATGTGAGTGGGAAAAAATAACTTGACAATTATTGTTTGTAAAATTTGTTCTAACATGTATATAATAATTTTAAAAAAATTATATATGAAGTATTTATAAACTAATATGTGACTTAATTTCTGCCTATGATAAATTATATTTTGATTATTAAATGTGATGACAAAAAGTAATAGTTCATTTAAAAATAGTTGATAACATATAATAATTGTCCCTAAAAGTTGGATTCTACTATAAAGGTATAAATAAAAAAATATATATAGAAACTTTGTATTTTGAAATGCCGGAAAAAATGGTAAAGAGGAAGTAATAAAAAAGAAAACAAAGGAGAACTGAATATAAAAACACTGCATGGTATTGGTAAAGCTAAAAAAAGTAGTGTATGCATGTATATTTGAAGTTAACGGATAAAGATAACTTAAATGCATTTTTTTAGTTACAATATAAAGCGTTGTTTCCAAATGGTTTAGTAATTGCTTTGGTTACACCGTGGATAATAGGCAACAGTTATGATTGATTGAGATATGTGTCATTTATTGAAGAAGTCTAGGGAAACTGAAGCGTGCAAGGTAGAGTCACGATATATTTTGGACTATTCACATTACATCACTTTTCTGGTTTTCATTCCTCTCGTTTAGAAAAAAAACAGACATTTCTTCTGAAGATAGTAAGAAATGAAGACATTGAGGGGTGGACGAAAGCCAACGCATGGGTGGATATCAGACGACGAAGAAGAGGTCATCAGGTCAGAAACATGAATTCCTGCTCTATTTCACTTGTTGGGATTTTTTCCATGCCCGATCTATTTAGGTTTTAGGGTTTTTTGATTTATGCTGCATGCTAAAATGGATTTGTGTGAGTTTTAAAAAATGATGTGAATGGAGTTTTTTTTTACTATTTCAGAAATCCACTTTTCGGAATATTGTGAAACTTTGATTTATCTTTGTTTGCCTGTTAGTGTTACTCACTATTTCATAAGAGTTTCATTTTCGGTCCAGAGTGTCATCTTATATATATTTTCAAGTTGTTAATCTTTCAATTTTTCGCTGTTTTAAGTAAGACTTAGGGTTATTATTGTTTATTTCGCATTCATAACGTCCTAACGGACTTACAACTGTTCTTCCAGTGAGGAGACAATAAAGAATGAAATAGAGAAACTCGTGAATGAGGTTGCAGAGGGTTCTGAAAAACAATCTTGTGCCAGGTCTGTTAGAAAAGATAAAGCAAAATCGAAGAAATCTGTTACATTTGCAGAAACTTGCAAGAATGCCCCTGAAGTTGTTTCAAATGTCATCAACACAGCTGTTCCTATAAGGAATGTTAAGGTTGAAGAATATGATGTCCCCCTTGTCTCTGGGAACGATAGTGAACCGAGTAGCAAAACCACTGAGAACTCCAACACTATTGTTGAGAAAACAGTTGGGAAGAAAGCAGCTGTCCTTGATAAGAGAACAAATAGGAAGGCTCTGTGCAGGACTGCCAACAAAAGAGCTGTTACAGATGGGAATCAGAAAAGAACAATGAAACTTGCAAAAAAGGGCAAAAATGTTTCAAATGTTAGGATAAGAATGTGGGGGGGAGGGGGGGGGGGGGGAAGCCAACGTACTGCTGGGATATTGCTATAAAGAATTCAAAAGTAAAGAAGGATAATGTCCAGGTAAGCATACTCGAAATTTTCCTAGTATTTTAATACTTTGCTGATCTCAAGTGTTTGATCAATGAATCTCTGTGTTGTTGCAGCATTTCCCTAAGCAGATAGCAATAGACTGTTTGGCAAGTAATCAGAAGGAGGTAACCATTAGAGATTGTGATTTGTATCAACAATTCAAGTGTACTGTGAAGACGACATATTGTAACGGGGTTCCAAGTCCATCTGAGAAATAAATGACTCAAGGATGGTACGCATATGTGAAGGCCAAAGGGTTCAAGAGAGGTGACAAACTGACATGTAAATTGGCGCGACATGGTACTTTCATTTATGTTACGATGAAGAAGAAATGATGGGTTTTGGAAAAGTTGTGGAAGAAACTTGCTTACTATTATGTTGTTTAAGTATTTTCAGTTCATAAACTCTTTTTCCTTTATGTATGGGGTAATTTAAATCTTGTTGTTGGATGACATTATGTGTTTGAACTTTTCCTGCAATGCTCCTTAACTCTATCAAAAGTTAACTATCTTTTTTGCAAAATTTCTAATGGTTACATCTTTTTTATAATTCTGATGTTATGGAATCTATAAGTTTATTTGTATGTTATGGATAACTATTGTGACATCTAACTTTAATGTGATTCATATGTCTGGAATATGAAAACTATTATTTTGTTACAATGCTGTCATTTAAGATATGAATTCCTTTTTACTGTATTTATTAAGAATGTGAAAATATTTGAAAAATAGATAAGTCCAAACTCTATTGGATTTTTAAATAGATGTTTTTCATAATCAAAAATCCTATAGGAATTAATTTATGTTGTATTGCGAGTAAAATAAGATTTATATTTGAAACATAAATAAGAAATTAAAAAAAGTAATAATGTATAGTTTACAATATATGTATACATGTTACAAAGTATAATGTTGAATATTATTTAAATTTGTTTTGGTTTTTATGTCATATGAAATAAAGGCCCATCAAGTTCCACGGCCCAAAATGTAAGTGTGTACCTATGAGCATATATAGGAAGTTGTAGAGAAATGGAAATATCTTGCTCTATTATCACTACAACTTTGGAGATGGTGAAGTGGGGTGTACCATTTGTTCCTTCTCCTTCCAGCAGGTAAGTAAACTGTGCATGCTTAAATAGAAAATTTATGAAAGACATAACAATATTTCAGTTTTCTCTACTGTTGCATGCACTGAAAAACTTGATCTCATATAGGGATATATAGTTGAAAACTAAGTATTTATTAAAGATTTTTGTTAGATCTGTACTAAGATGACTGTTGTTCTTAACAACAACAAAAAATGCATAGTTATATTCGAAAAAATTATTTTATAATTTTAAAATAATTATACTGTTGTATATAATGTTTAAGTGATCCGGAAAGAGACTCCCTTGAGTGGGCACGTCAAATCATGAAAGAGTTTGACGAAGAGCAAGATAAAATGTTAAAAACTCTCATAAACGATGGATTTCTTACTGAAGTGGAATGCATGGCTGATTATAGTGGTGAAGTAAAGTGGAGGAAGCATGTCACAGAAGCAAACATGCTTGGACAAAATGCACTGGTAAATATCTTGAACAATTTAATGCATTTATGTTTATATTTGTAATTATATTTTACATTTCATGCATGTTATAAATTCTGTAGAATATTCCAATGGAAATATCAAAGACATGTTTTGGTAAGACGCAGAATGCAATAAGGATGGTAGATCTTGTTGATGGAAAAGGATATCACTGTGTAATTCTTAGGGCCGGAAGGAATCAGTATGAAAAACATATTGGGCTTGGATGGTACTCTTTTGCAAAAGAGAAAAAACTTAAATCAGGAGACGTGCTTGAATTCTCAATGATTCCATTTTCAGATCTGATATTTGTTGAGTTAGTGAACAGGAATTGATGTTGCTGGTATGTTTTAATATGAAGGTATTGTGTTGGGTTGGTTGTTTTTTATCTTTAGTGTTTGTGTTGTGAAATGTATTTGTTTAAGAATATGGATTTTCTGTTGACTGTGATTTTGTTTTACCACTGTTAAATTCTATGAATGATGATGCAAATGTTACATTGTTTGATAACAACGTGAATTACGGTGTCGTGGTCTTATTTTATTATAGAGTGGATCTTTTATGATGTAATTCTTTTACAGCATGTTTATGTTTCTCTAAATCTTTAGATTAATGATTTATAATTGAAGAATGTGTGAATTGAAAAAAAAAAGATATACATGAGTTGCATATATTATCTATTGCAATTACAAAAAAATGAAGATTGTGCATCTACAATAAAATCATAGTATCCTTCAAGATCTTCATTAGAAAACCCCCGAACTTGAAATGATTAACGTGCATGACGTTTAAAATTTAAAAATACTATTTGAATACAACATTTAAATGTCCAACTATAAATTTTCAAAGACTTCTTTGAAAACGACATTCGTCGTCACCGACAATGGTTGTTTGTCTTTGTCGTGAATTAAAATCTTTAGACCCTTTTTGCTCTTTACTCTTGAAACTGCCACATAAAATTGACCATGGCTGAACATGCTTCTTGGAAAATATATACCGACAAAATCTAAAGACTGACCTTGAGATTTGTTAATTGTCATAGCGTAGCATACCGTTATAGGAAACTGTCTTCTGGTCATTCGGAAGGGCCATGGGGATTGAGTAGGAGTTATGTCCCTTCGTGCAATGTATACGACACCACCAATGTTCTTTCCAGAAATAATTTTTGCTTCGATAACATGATCGGCCAATTTGGTAACAATGAGACGTGTTCCATTGCAAAGACCTTCTGCTTGATCAATATTCCTGAGAAGCATTATTGGAGTACCGATCTTAAATTTGATTTTATGATTGGGGACACCGGAAGCTTGCAAGGCATTCAAAAATTCAGGAGTTAAAACATCAAAAGATTCATTGCCGTCACCGTCTGTGGTATCAACTGAATCCGAGCTTAAATACTCTTTCTCTTGACCTGCAAGTTGGTAATATTATTTGTTGTCGTACATAATATTGGGCATGAAAAAATAAAATACACAACGAAATCTTAGAAAGAAATGTTGATTACCGGGAACAAATTCTAAAATATACTGATTGATTTGATCAACAGTCTCTATGGTTCCAGCTAATATTGCCCTTGACTGTAGAAAGTCTACATTATTGAAATTAACATCAAAATTTGGGTAAGTGTTTTCAAAAATTGCCTCAAGGGGATCATCAAAATCAGAAATCAACAGATCTTTAGGAACGTCTATCTCTGCGTAACCATTATTTGGTTCTGATATCTTCCCATCTCTATCGCGGAGAAAAATCATTCGTTTGTGGGATGAGACACCTGATGCCTTCTTTGGGCTCGAGTGCTCAAGAAAAAGATTTTTCTTTGTTTTTGTCACGACCAAACTTTTTATTATTTCCAAAGTAGGAAAAGGAAAAAAGCTGCAATAACCTTAAAAGTGGGGGAGAGATCTTGGGTAAGAGGGTTGGTTATATGAAGGGAAGGTATTAGCACCCAACGTATCTATAGTACTCTATAGGCTTCTTTGTTATGTTTTTCATTCTATGTTACGGTGGCGGTTCTGTTGTGAAATAGGTGGGAAACTAAGGTGTTTGTTTGATTATGCTCGCAAAGATCATCACAATCTTCTGCATACATATCCCTTAGAGGGAATTAGAGCATCTGTAGCTCGGGGTCTACGGGTGCTAAGGTTTGAGTGGTTTGAGGGAGAAGTTTTGCTCGCCAAGGATACGACCTTGTGCCTACGTATTCTCAAAGGGATGTTGAGAAAGTCAGAGCAATCGTAGTTCCCACTTATGCTAGTGGAAGCAAAGGATAAGAGACAAATGTCATCTAAATGTTCGATGTATCTGAAGGATAGAAAAACACTTAGAAAGGGGGGGATTGAATAAGTGTAACTTTAAATCTTGGACGATAAAAATAAATTGCACAATTATTTTTATCCTGGTTCGCTGTTAACGAAGCTACTCCAGTCCACCCCCGCAGAGATGATTTACCTCAACTGAGGATTTAATCCACTAATCGCACGGATTACAATGGTTTTCCACTTAGTCCGCAACTAAGTCTTCCAGAGTCTTCTGATCACACACTGATCACTCCAGGAACAACTGCTTAGTTCACTCCTAAGACTTTTCTAGAGTCTACTGATCAACACGATCACTCTAGGCTTAGTTCACTCCTAAGACTTCCCTAGAGTATTCTGATCAACACGATCACTCTAGTTACAAACTGCTCAGCCAACTGCTAAGACTTCCTAGAGTATACTGATCACACGATCACTCTAGTTCCTTACAACTTAATGTAATCTATTCAAGAGTTTACAAATGCTTCTTAAAAGCTATAATCACAACTGTGATATTTCTCTTAACGTTTAAGCTTAATCTCACTAAAATATTACAACAGCAATGTAGTGAGCTTTGATGAAGATGAAGATTCTGAGTTTTGATTTGAACAGAGTTTCAGCAAGTTAATTTGAATTATATTGTTCAGGATCGTTAACCTTGCTTCTCATCAGAACTTCATATTTATAGGCGTTGAGAAGATGACCGTTGAATGCATTTAATGCTTTGCGTGTTCCGTACAGCATTGCATTTAATGTTATACGCTTTTGTCAACTACCTCGAGCCTTGTTCACGCTGTGTCTACTGACGTAGCCTTTAGTAGCTTTTAACGTTCCTTTTGTCAGTCAGCGTAGTCTGCCACCTGTACTTCCTTCTGATCTGATGTTTGTGAATACGACGTTTGAATATCATCAGAGTCAAAACAGCTTGGTGCATAGCATCTTCTGATCTTCTGACCTTGAAGTGCTTTTGAGCGTGATACCATCTTCTGATCTTCAGTGCTTCTGATCTCATGTTCTTCTGATGCTTCCATAGATCCATGTTCTGATTCTGCTTCGACCATCTTCTGATGTCTTGCCAGACCATGTTCTGATGTTGCATGCTGAACCATTTGAGACACAACTTCTGAGCGCTGAATTATGCGTACTCTTTATATATATTTCCTGAAAGGGAAATTGCATTGGATTAGAGTACCATATTATCTTAAGCAAAATTCATATTATTGTTATCATCAAAACTAAGATAATTGATAAGAACAAATCTTGTTCTAACAATCTCCCCCTTTTTGATGATGACAAAAACATATATAAATGATATGAATTTGCGATCAGAAAGAGTAGACGGCAAAAGACAAATTACACAGCTATAGCATAAGCATATGAATATGTCTCCCCCTGAGATTAACAATCTCCCCCTGAGATAAATAATCTCCCCCTGAAATAAATACTCGAAGAACTTTGATAAAAGACTTCCCTGATTATTTCGGTAGAGACGATCATATAAGCTTCTGCCTTCAGAGAATTCATAGCTTCTGACTTCTGCTTCCATTGGACAGCTTCAGAACTTGAATTTCTTTAGATCCTTAGAACACTCACAGCTTCTGATTCCTGCTTCCATCGTGGACAGCTTCAGAACTTGAATTTCTTTGATCTTCAGAACATTCACAGCTTCTGACTTCTGCTTCCATTCAGGACAGCTTCAGAACTTGAATTTCTTTGATCTTCAGAACATTCACAGCTTCTGATTTCTGCTTCCATTCAGGACAGCTTCAGAACTTGAGTTTTCTGGATCTTTTAGGACATTCACATCTTCTGATTTCTGCTTCCCTCGGATAGCTTCAGAACTTTGAATGTCTACCAATCATCACTTCATGCTAGATTTGTATCAGAACATTGTTGAATGTACCAGAGCATCATCTGAGCATCTCTACATCCTGAAATGTTACAGAACAAAAACTAAACGACAAAAGTCAGCATGAACGAGTTAGAACATAAAATGTATGTTTGAACACATTATATGTATCAGAGCCATATAGGCTGAAATAATGTATCAGAGCAAATAATGTATCAGAGCCATAACATTATATGTATCAGAGCAAATAGAATATTGTCAGAACAGGATAGACAATGATATTCAAATTCTATTATCAGTGCTTCTGATTCATTCTTCTTTCTTGCTTCTGATCTCTGAAGCTTGACAGCACTCAGCTTGCTTCAGTTTCCAAGAGCTTATTCCTTTTACAGAATAACGCTTCTTATGGTTTTGCTTCTAGTGTTTGCTTCTGAAGATTCACTTCACTTCTCTGTACCTGCAAAACACTTAAACCATATAGAACTTGCAGTTCTTGTTAGTGAATGTGTGGGAGCCTTTACCCAGCAACTGATAGATTTAATCAAATCATTTATCATTTATCTTCTCCCCCTTTTTGTCATAACATCAAAAAGAATATTTAAAAAGATTCAGATGCATAAAAAACGACAAAAGAAAACATTTACTGGAATGTAAAACACAAAGAAACTTTTCATTGATAATCAAAAGAGGATTACAAGAAGGTGCCTATGTTTAACAAGATGAGAAACATTCCTAGCAAATACAAAGTAGAATTTCCAAAGAGGAAATGACTACAAAAATTAAAAAAAACATTCGGTCAAGAAACTCAACATAGAAGTTGAGCATATCTTCCTAAAACTCAAGAAAGTCTTCTGTCTTTGGATGAAAGTTGATAACAACATCAAAGAAGAGTCTGACTTGAGCGGTATTAGAAGAGCCATCCCGAGATGCACAGAGATCTGTCGCCTTTGAGTCATGGAGCTTCAACAGGCTTAGGGTGAACGCTGGGTTTTGAGAGAAGAAATGAAAAACGAGAGAGAGAGAGAAAAAAAACTTTAAGAGGAAAACAAAGAGATAGGAAACCAAAAACCATTTTGAAGAGTATTTAAAAGAAAATAAAGTGAAACGAATGATGAAAAGCATTTAATGTTACGTGACGTGAGGAGAGATAATAAAGACAAATGAGGTGACTAGCACAGTTACCTATGGTCGGCGTCCCTTCAACTGCACGCGCGTTTATCCATGAATAGTAACGACAGGTTTACCATCCCGAGATAAAACGTAACAGCTGTTTTGCTTTAAAAGAGGTTCTGAATCAACTTAGACAATGAAACGTTAGTAATAACCGAATCATAATTTCTAAAAGATTTCAATCAGAACTTCTGATATATATAAAAAAATTCATTTTCATTTCAGAAGTTACTCATACATAAGAACTTCTCATCTTCTCATTCTGGGCATAAATCCATACTGATGTTCTTCAGAATGAACTTAAACCTATCTTCAGCCAGGGGTTTTGTAAAGATATCAGCCCATTGATGGTCTGTATCAACAAAGTTTAAAGATATAACACCCTTCTGAACATAGTCCCTTATGAAATGATGTTTTATCTCAATATGTTTAGCTTTTGAATGAAGAATAGGATTCTTAGATAAACATATAGCAGAAGTATTATCACAGAATATAGGAATGTTACTCTCAAATATCTGATAATCTTCCAACTGACTCTTCATCCAGAGCATCTGTGTACTACAGCCAGCAGCAGCGACATATTCTGCTTCTGTGGTTGATAGAGCAATAGTTGCTTGCTTTTTGCTGTACCAGGAGATCAAATGACTTCCAAGAAATTGGCAACTTCCTGAAGTACTTTTTCTTTCAATTCTGTCTCCAGCATAATCAGCATCACAGAATCCTACTAAGTTGTATTCTTTAGATTTTCTGTAAACTAAGCCAACATTAGTAGTACCTTTCAGATACCTTAGAATTCTCTTAACAGCAGTTAAATGAGATTCTCTAGGATCTGATTGGAATCTAGCACACAAACAAACACTGAACAGAATGTCAGGTCTAGAAGCAGTCAGATATAGAAGAGATCCAATCATACCTCTGTATAACTTCTGATCTACCTTCTTACTTACCTCATCCTTACCTAGGATGCATGTTGGATGCATAGGAGTTTTGGCTTCTTTGCAGTCCAGAAGATTAAACTTCTTCAGAAGTTCCTTCACATACTTGGTTTGGTGAACATATGTTCCTTCTGATGTTTGATTTATTTGTATTCCAAGGAAATACTTGAGTTCTCCCATCATGCTCATTTCAAACTCAGCCTGCATAGACTTAGCAAACTCCTTTCCAAGTGTAGCATTAGATGTTCCAAAAATAATATCATCCACATATATTTGACAAATTAAAATATCCTTTTTAAAGGTTTTACAAAAGAGAGTAGTGTCCACTTTTCCTCTAGTGAAACCATTATCCAGAAGGAAAGAACTTAAGCGTTCATACCAAGCTCTGGGAGCCTGTTTTAATCCATACAATGATTTCTTAAGTTTAAAAACATGATTAGGAGACATAGAGTCTTCAAAACCAGGAGGTTGATGGACATAAACTTCTTCATCTATATAACCATTTAAGAAGGCACTCTTAACATCCATTTGATAGAGAGTGATGTTATGTTGAGTGGCAAAAGAAATTAATAAGCGAATAGATTCTAACCTGGCCACTGGTGCAAAGGTTTCTGTATAATCAATCCCTTCTTGCTGACTATAACCCTGAGCCACCAGTCTGGCTTTGTTCCTTACCACTTCACCTTTCTCACTGAGCTTGTTTCTGAAGACCCATTTTGTACCAATTATATTGAATCCATCTGGTCTAGGAACAAGATCCCAAACATCATTCCTTGTAAACTGATTCAGTTCTTCTTGCATAGCAATTATCCAGTCTGGATCTTCTAGAGCATGATCAACAGAAGTTGGCTCGATCAAAGATACAAGACCTAATTGACAGTCTGCATTGTTCTTAAGGAATGCTCTTGTTCTGATTGGATCATCCTTCTTTCCAAGAATGACATCTTCTGAATGACCAGAGATGAGTCTGGATGATCTTCTGACAGATGGTTCTTCAGAAATACTTAGATCCTCCAGAGAAGCTGATACTTGATCTTCAGATTCTTTGCTTCTGAGAAGCTCTGCTTCTGATGCGTTGCTTCTTGGCTCAACAACTTCTGATATGTCAATATCATAACCTGCAAAATTATCAACCTGCTTTGGTTTTTCAGAACCAAGCTTATCATCAAACCTGATATTGATTGATTCTTCTACAACCAATGTTTCAGTATTGTATACTCTGTAGCCTTTTGAGCGTTCAGAATATCCAAGAAGAAAACATTTTTGAGCTTTGGAATCAAACTTACCAAGATGATCTTTAGTGTTCAGAATAAAACATACACATCCAAAAGGATGGAAATATGAAATGTTGGGCTTTTTATTCTTCCACAATTCATAGGGAGTCTTATTTAGAATAGGTCTGATAGAGATTCTATTCTGAATATAGCATGCAGTGTTTATTGCTTCTGCCCAGAAATGTTTAGCCATATTGGTTTCATTGATCATGGTTCTGGCCATTTCTTGCAGAGTCCTATTCTTTCGCTCTACAACTCCATTTTGTTGTGGAGTTCTAGGACAAGAGAAATCATGGGCAATACCATTTTCTTTGAAGAACTCTTCAAAGGATCTGTTCTCAAATTCACCACCATGATCACTTCTGACCTTTATGATTTTACACTCTTTTTCAGATTGAATCTGAATGCAGAAATCAAAGAACACTGAATGAGTCTCATCCTTGTGTTTCAAGAATTTTACCCATGTCCAGCGGCTATAATCATCTACGATGACTAATCCATATTTCTTCCCTCTGACAGATGCTGTTTTGACTGGTCCAAACAGATCAATGTGCAAGAGTTCTAATGGCCTTGAGGTAGAAACAACATTCTTGGACTTGAATGCAGGTTTGGAGAACTTGCCCTTCTGACATGCTTCACAAAGAGCATCTGATTTGAATTTCAGATTAGGGAGTCCTCTGACAAGATTCAGTTTGTTAATCTGAGAGATCTTTCTCAAACTAGCATGACCTAATCTCCTGTGCCAGACCCACTGCTCTTCAGAAACAGACATAAGACAAGTCACCTTCTGACTCATAAGATCTTGCAGATCTGTCTTATAAATGTTGTTCTTCCTCTTGCCTGTAAATAGGATTGAGCCATCCTTCTGATTTACAGCCTTGCAAGACTTTTGATTGAAGATTATATCATAACCATTGTCACTTAATTGACTGATAGATAAGAGGTTATGAGTTAATCCTTCTACAAGAAGTACATTAGAAATGGAAGGAGAGTTACCAGACTTTATAGTTCCAGAGCCAATTATCTTGCCCTTCTGATCTCCTCCAAACTTGACTTCTCCTCCTGACTTAAGCACCAGGTCTTGGAACATAGACCTTCTTCCTGTCATGTGTCGCGAGCATCCAGAGTCCAGGTACCATGACATGTTGTGCCTTGTCCTTTTTGCAGTCAAGGATATCTGCAATAGGAATAATCTTATCCTTAGGTACCCACATTTTCTTGGGTCCTTTCTTGTTAGATTTTCTCAAGTTCTGATTGAACTTGGGTTTAACATTATAAGCAATAGGAGGAACAGCATGATAATTTTTAATATGAGTTTCATGATATTTCCTAGGTTGTGTCACATGCTTCTTGGTGTGTGTTATGTGAAAACTTTGTGCATGTGAAGTGTGCCTAATATCATGAGAGTGGCCATACTTGAACTGATCATACAATGGCTTGTATGTGAGTTTCATTTCATCAACAGGTTCAAGTTTGTATGGGGTTTCACCCTCATAACCAATGCCAACTCTTTTGTTTCCAGACACAGCATATATCATAGAAGCTAGCTGACTTCTGCCAATACTTCTAGATAAGAACTTCCTGAAACTTAAATCATATTCTTTCAGAATATGGTTTAGACTGGGAGTGGATTTTTCTGAATCAGAAGGAGATCCAACATTATTGGATAATTTTAAAAGTTTTTCTTTTAATTCAGAATTCTCCAACTCAAGCTTCTTTGTTTCAAATTCAAATTGCTTTTTCAGCTTTTTGTATTTGAGACTAATCTGAGACTTGAGTTCCAGAAGTTCAATTAGACCGGAAACTAACTCATCTCTAGTAAGTTCAGAAAATACCTCTTCAGAATCTGATTCTGATGTAGATTCTGATCCGTCATCTTCTGTCGCCATCAGCGCACAGTTGGCCTGCTCATCTTCTGAATCATCTTCTGACTCATCCCAGGTTGCCATAAGACCTTTCTTCTTATGAAACTTTTTCTTGGGACTTTCCTTCTGAAGATTTGGACATTCATTCTTGTAGTGTCCAGGCTCATTGCATTCATAGCACATGACCTTCTTCTTGTCAAATCTTCTTTCATCAGACGATTCTCCACGTTCAAATTTCCTTGAACTTCTGAAGCCTCTGAACTTCCTATGCTTGGTCTTCCAGAGTTGATTTAGCCTTCTGGAAATCATGGACAGTTCATCTTCTTCTTCAGATTCTGATTCTTCAGGATCTTCTTCTCTAGCCTGAAAAGCGTTAGTGCATTTCTTGATATTTGATTTTAATGCAATAGACTTACCTTTCTTTTGAGGCTCATTTGCGTCCAGCTCTATTTCATGACTTCTCAAGGCACTGATCAGCTCTTCCAGAGAAACTTCATTCAGATTCTTTGCAATCTTGAATGCAGTCACCATAGGACCCCATCTTCTGGGTAAGCTTCTGATGATCTTCTTCACATGATCAGCCTTGGTGTATCCTTTGTCAAGAACTCTCAATCCAGCAGTCAGAGTTTGAAATCTCGAAAACATCTTTTCAATGTCTTCATCATCCTCCATCTTGAAGGCTTCATACTTCTGGATTAAGGCTAGAGCTTTAGTCTCCTTGACTTGAGCATTTCCCTCATGAGTCATTTTCAAGGACTCATATATGTCATAGGCCGTTTCCCTGTTAGATATCTTCTCATACTCAGCATGAGAGATAGCATTTAGCAAAACAGTTCTGCATTTATGATGATTCCTGAAGAGCTTCTTTTGATCATCATTCATTTCTTGCCTTGACAGCTTTGCGCCACTGGCATTTACTGGATGTTTGTAACCATCCATCAGAAGATCCCATAGATCACCATCTAGACCCAGAAAGTAACTTTCCAGTTTATCTTTCCAGTATTCAAAGTTTTCACCATCAAATACCGGCGGTCTAGTATAACCATTGTTACCGTTGTATTGCTCAGCAGAGCCAGATGTAGATGCAGGTGTAGGTGTAGACTTTTCACTTTCATCAACCATCTTTTACCGAAGCGTTTTTCTCTTCCTGAATCTTTTCTAAACACGGTTAAGTGCTTGCACCTTAGAACCGGCGCTCTGATGCCAATTGAAGGATAGAAAAACACTTAGAAAGGGGGGGATTGAATAAGTGTAACTTTAAATCTTGGACGATAAAAATAAATTGCACAATTATTTTTATCCTGGTTCGCTGTTAACGAAGCTACTCCAGTCCACCCCCGCAGAGATGATTTACCTCAACTGAGGATTTAATCCACTAATCGCACGGATTACAATGGTTTTCCACTTAGTCCGCAACTAAGTCTTCCAGAGTCTTCTGATCACACACTGATCACTCCAGGAACAACTGCTTAGTTCACTCCTAAGACTTTTCTAGAGTCTACTGATCAACACGATCACTCTAGGCTTAGTTCACTCCTAAGACTTCCCTAGAGTATTCTGATCAACACGATCACTCTAGTTACAAACTGCTCAGCCAACTGCTAAGACTTCCTAGAGTATACTGATCACACGATCACTCTAGTTCCTTACAACTTAATGTAATCTATTCAAGAGTTTACAAATGCTTCTTAAAAGCTATAATCACAACTGTGATATTTCTCTTAACGTTTAAGCTTAATCTCACTAAAATATTACAACAGCAATGTAGTGAGCTTTGATGAAGATGAAGATTCTGAGTTTTGATTTGAACAGAGTTTCAGCAAGTTAATTTGAATTATATTGTTCAGGATCGTTAACCTTGCTTCTCATCAGAACTTCATATTTATAGGCGTTGAGAAGATGACCGTTGAATGCATTTAATGCTTTGCGTGTTCCGTACAGCATTGCATTTAATGTTATACGCTTTTGTCAACTACCTCGAGCCTTGTTCACGCTGTGTCTACTGACGTAGCCTTTAGTAGCTTTTAACGTTCCTTTTGTCAGTCAGCGTAGTCTGCCACCTGTACTTCCTTCTGATCTGATGTTTGTGAATACGACGTTTGAA
Organism: Vicia villosa; assembly: GCF_029867415.1. Lineage (NCBI taxonomy): Eukaryota > Viridiplantae > Streptophyta > Magnoliopsida > Fabales > Fabaceae > Vicia > Vicia villosa. Next base: position 33,239,524 of record NC_081186.1, read on the forward strand.
TATCATCAGAGTCAAAACAGCTTGGTGCATAGCATCTTCTGATCTTCTGACCTTGAAGTGCTTTTGAGCGTGATACCATCTTCTGATCTTCAGTGCTTCTGATCTCATGTTCTTCTGATGCTTCCATAGATCCATGTTCTGATTCTGCTTCGACCATCTTCTGATGTCTTGCCAGACCATGTTCTGATGTTGCATGCTGAACCATTTGAGACACAACTTCTGAGCGCTGAATTATGCGTACTCTTTATATATATTTCCTGAAAGGGAAATTGCATTGGATTAGAGTACCATATTATCTTAAGCAAAATTCATATTATTGTTATCATCAAAACTAAGATAATTGATAAGAACAAATCTTGTTCTAACAGTATCTAATCTATATCATCACATACATCTGTTTGTTTTTGTTTGAAATCTTTTCATTATAAGCCCTGGGCTGTGCCACTTATGGCGCTTAGAATGATAAAGATATTTTTTTGTTTAGCCAGCCTTGTGGCAAAAACAAGTTGATTAGCCAGCCTTGTGGCAAAAACTTTCAATGAAGTCAGCCTTGTGACAAAAAGTTTTGATTAATCAGCCAGCCTTGTGGCAAAAGTTTCGACGAAGCCATCCTTGTGGCAAAAACTTTGATTAATCAGCCAGCCTGGTGGCAAAAAGTTTGATTGATTAGCCAGCCTTGTGGCAAAAAGAAGAGTTATTTGATTGATTGATTGTTTGTGATGATATAGATGAGATACTCTTATCATAGAGATGATAAATGTCTAATCTCCTAGGGTATTTGTTTTGGATATTGGGGATGCTTATAAGAAGCCCGTGGGTCCTTGTACGAAGCCCACGAGGAGGCTATCCGAGGGTCCTTGCATTGTAAGCCCAAGAAGAGGCTATGGGAGGGACAATCGAGGGTCCTTGCATTGTAAGCCCAAGAGGAGGCTATGGGAGGGACAAGTCGTTTGTACGAAGCCCAAGAGGAGGCATGGTATAGTTGGTTTGAGTTCTTAGAGCGATTTCACCGGGAAACCATACTCTATGTCCTAACCTAAACTAAGGGAGATTCTTTGCACGAAGCCCAATAGGAGGCTATGGGGAACCTAGTGTTGTACTAAGTTGAACAAGTATATATAACACGATCACAAATATGAACAAGTACGAACAAATATGAACAAGTACATGAACAAATATGAACAAATATGAAAAATTATATATGACAAGGTGTGTGTATACAATGGAGTTTATGAAGGAAATATACCTGTAAGGATGATCCGTTTGTATGCACGGGGGCTCGGGACTTATACTCGGGGAGAGGCCCATTGAGTTTATTCCAAAGCTATGTAAACAAGTATTTACAAGGGAGGTTGGGACTTATACCTACATGGAGGCCCATGGTATTTTTAGGAAGATTTAAAGAAAACCTTCATTTTTGATTTGTTATTCGAGGTTAAAAATCAAATTGATCGAGGTATGTACAAAAATGTGTATGTATAATGAAATACCTAATTTCATGTAAGGGAATGGGACTTATACCTATGTGGAGGCCCATGTTTTATTTTATAAAACATGGTTAATTGTTTTATTAACAGACGCAAGGTTTCGTCGTTTGAAAAACTGTTTGAAAGTTTTGAAAGAAGTTTTTAAAGAAAAACTGTACAAAGAAAAAGGAATGGGACTTATACTCTCTAATATTCGAGAGGCCCGGTTGTTTTAAAAATCAATTGATCAATCCAAAAAGATTTGATCAAGAGTTTTTTGAAAAGAAAACCAAAAAGAAATGGTTTAATGTTTTGAAAAACTTTGATCGTTTGTTTTAAAACAGTTTGAATTCTGACAAAAGTCAACTTAATTAAGATTAAAAAACAAATTTTATGCTTAATTAAGACCTAAGTGATTAGGGTTTGATCACAAAATATTTACAAGTGATTAAGTTTTGAAAATTAAGTGAAAAAAACTATTTTTAAAGTATTAAAAACATTTAAAAACAAGTCACTTTAAACTTAATAAAAACACATTAAATAAAAATTTTTTTGTGATTTTTTTTGGATATTCATAAAATATATATATTAAATAAAGAGTGTAAAAAAAAATGAAGTAAAAATGATTAATTTTGATTGGTCAATTAATTAGATGAAGTTGTAAAGAAAATGAAGAAAATAAGTGGTAAAAAAGAGGTTTTGGTCCTTATGAGTGTTGAACTCGTGACCTGGAGGTTACTACTCAAAAGCTTAGCCAACTGGACCACGCGCGTGGTCTGTTTAACACTTGCAACGAATTAAATATATTTTGAATCAATTTCCAAACTCCAGTTTCAAAAATATGGCGCCAAGAACACAAACCCCAATTTGAATTTGAATTTTCTTAAAACTGAATTGTTTTGATCAAGTGAATAGTCTATCTTGCTCGATTTTTCATAAGGAACATGATGGTGATCTTTAATTTCATTTATTTTCACTCTAAGATCATTAATTTTCTGGAAATCGTGAAGAACCCTAATTCTATGATTCAATATGAAATTGTGTAAGATCATGATATGATGCAATTGATTGAGGGTTATTATTCAGTGATGGTGCAGAAACAAGATGGCAAAGCAATATTTCATTTATGATGCATGTATGATAGAGTTTGAAGTTCAAGTGCACCTACCTCAAAAACGGCCAAACTGAGAATTGAATTTTGAGCTGGAGGTGTTACAGATGCTTTGTAATGATCTGGATAGCTTCAATGATGATTATGGAAGGTGTCTGGATGCTTGGAACAACCTGAATTCATCTGAGCATAGTCATGGTACCCGATCTGCAATAGCTTCAAGAGTGAATCGAATTTGAAGATTCAGAGGTTACAGGTCATGGATGATGGTTGGGATAGCTCACATATGGTATATGGAATGTGTTTGGATGATTAGCTTGGACAGAATTGGTCTGGAACTGATTTTGGCATGATAAGGCTCTCTTTATGCATATATGGAAGTGAGGTAGTGATTTTGGAATTTAGGTGTTTTTGGGGTGTGTGAGTGGATCAAACACATCACATATGATGTTTATGAGTTGTTGGAACCACCATCTTGGCCAGAACTTCAATGGTTTAGAGGTTGGAAATTCTACCTCTTTAAAACTTATGAAACTTGCATTCTAAGAAAGAAAGAGAAAACCTATGATTTGTGAGGTTTTGGTGTGATTTGAAGAGTGGAAATGACCTCTATTTATAGGCCAAGCTTTCTGAATGCAAAGCCTTTGCAAGTGGATCAAAGAGTGATGATTTGGCTTAAGAGATAGAATGGAATCTTTTACATTAAATGCAAAATGGTTAAAATGACTTAACCATGGTTAAACTTCCAAGCTTCTTATCTCCTTCCATTCTGATCTTCAAATCAGAAATATCTTGCAATTATTGGTGGTTTATGTCATTGCTTGCATCACAAGGTGAAATGGTTCATAATTTTGGCAAAAATGGCTTGTAATTTCAAGTGAAATGCTCACTAATGGCAAAATTCAAAACCATAGCTATGCTCCATATTTTTTCATGCTTTTGGACATTTTGGAAAGCTCATGTTATGTACTTCAAAACCCTTGTTGAAAGTTTCTTCAAGACCTTTAAGGAAATGGGTGAAAAAGAGCCATGAACTTTGAAGAAAGTGAGATTTTAAGTGTATTTTTCAAAAGATACCAACTTTGAAGCTCCATATCTCTTAAATGGTTGATCTTTTGGAAAAACATTTTATGTGACAAAGTTGTTTATTGGATCAAAATCTACAACTTTCATGTTGGAAGTTTTTTTCAGTTTGTAGGTGAAATTTTGAGTTATTCCCTTCCAAAGTTTGGAAAAAACCATTGAAAACACTTAGAAATTTTTCTAAGTATGAATAGTCAAACTTTTGACTTTTTGATTCTTGATTGATTTTATTGATTTTCCTTGATCAAATGACTTCATATATCATATATTGATGATTTGAAACTTCAAAAGTCATGGTTGACCAAAATTTCCAAAAAGTCAATGGTGATCTTGTACAGTTGACTTTTTCAGACGAATCGCGTTTCTGGAGATTTCAAATGAACCAAACTATCCTCACCAAATGAATGGTATGAATGGATCATGTTGAGTTATTGGAGGACCTTGAGCCATGGTTTAAGTTGTGGCACCATGTTCTGATCAAAAAGTCAGTTGTTCAGGTGAATTAGGTCAAAAACCCTAATTGTCGACCTGATGAAATTGATGACTGTGGATCTTGAATTGAGATACAATTTCCATTGGATATTGTCATAGGGATTATTTGAAGATGATTAAAACCTTTGAGTGATCCCCTGGAGCTTTTTAGGGTTTCTCAAATGTAATCCCTGAATTCAGTCCCTGATAGTTCAAAAACCCTAATCTGATGATTTGAAATTTCACTGTTAATCAGTCCCTGTGTAGGGTATGTCTTGAGCCAATAGATTAGGTCAAAATGATGTACTTGGGTTCTTGAGGTCATGTCTCAAGTCATTAGGTCAAATCCTGAGCAAAAGTCAGGGGTGTGCTATCTTCAGTCAAAACCCTAATCTGGTTGATTCAAAGTCTCTGAGCTTGTTTGAAATGAATCTTTAGGACCAAATGTTGATTGTTGATGAAGATGGTTCTTTTGAGATGAAGGTAAAACAAAACGCTAACTGATTGTTGCTTGTACTGATGAGTGACTTCTTGTTTAAATCCTGCCGAGTCACAAGTAACAAACACAAGCTATGCAATTTGTTAGAGATGCAAATGATGCATATGCAAATGATATGAGGTGGTTTCTTAGGTAAAAAATTGGGGTATGACAGATGCCCCTATTTAAGTTTCTTCAACCTGAGATATGAAGATTGAAAATCTTCGTTTTGATAGGGTGGAAGAGACTTAAATATCAGAAGACGCAAATTTTGGACCTAAGATACCAAAATTGCGAATGATGCATGGATGTCTTTTTCGAGGGGATATCAAGAACTGACTCCACTGGGGACAAGAGACCGGGAAGGATGTCTCAATCCGTTTTAGGAAGAGAATCCGTTTTTTTCTTTTCGGGAAAGCAAGTGTATGCTTCACCGAGGAATGATAGCTTTGTAAGAAAAGCTTACCTATTGACATTATCGACTATCAGCATGGGGATAGACTTGTTTAATAATGCGAAGGTGAAAGGTATGAAACTGTATTACCGACTATCAGCATGGTGATAGACTTGACATGGTAAAAAGAGTTTCAAAAGTTCGGTTAATATTACCGACTATCAGCATGGTGATAGACATGTTAAATAATATAACCAGAACAAAAAGGTTACCAACTACCAGCCTCGTGATAGTGGTTTTGAAGACATGATCAATTATCAGCCGAGTGATAAAATGATCCTGGAGACTTTGTTAGGGAAATTACCGGTTATTCAGCCTTGTGAACAGTAATAAGGCCCTGATTGTCACATGGTCTTCATGATTGATTTCCTAGAGAGGAAAAGTCTTTTGGAAGAGACATAAGCTGCTCAGATGACGAGGCTATTGCTTATTGTCTGTTTTTCACGACTCTGTTTTGGGAATCAGAATTTGAATTTCTGATAAAGACAAGGTTCTATCCATGAATGAATTGGAAAGAAACGGTCAAACAAGATCTTGTACCCAATGAGGAATGAACTCGAATGGATATTTTCTCCTTTGTTTTGAGAGGAGAAACTAAAGCAACCTTCTTCCACGAGGAATGATCTCAGTGGGGAACTGGAGAAAGAAGATGTTCTTTTTGCTTATGGGTGACAACCTTTTGGAGAGATGACACGCCCATACCTCTTCTTCTTTTTTTCTTTTTCCCCTTTTTTTTTTTTGAGGATAGATATATCCTAAACAAGTGATTTTAAATCATACATTGAAAAATGCAAGAATGCATAAATGATGCAAATATGTATGAATGATGAATGTCATGAATGTTGTATGCTTGTTGACGATACTGACAGACAAAGAAGCATGTACTGGAGAAGGACCGACGTCGCAATACAACCAGATACTTGGCAAATGTTCTTTAACACGGTGTAGATAACACGGGTGATGAATGGTGTTGCATGCTTTCAACTTCTTTGGGGAAGACAAGCATCTTTCTTACTGGGATGGAAGAACTTCTTCATTGGAGATGAAAGATCTTCTTCACTGGGGATAAAAGAGCTTCCCTGCCGCAAGGGGCGATTGGCTTAAGAATTCTTTCCTGGGATAAGAATACCATTGTCTCATCATCTCTTTTGAGGAAAAGAACAGTTCTGAAGGATAATCTTTGGTTCATCCTATGGAGATAGTTGTTGATGTTCCTTCTGTTGTTCACAACTCAAAGGAAAGTTTCGCTTTTATTTTGAAAAAGAAAAGTAAATTCATTTAAAACTTATTTTTTCTTTTTCTTTCAAAAGTGAATAACACAATTAAAGCGTCATTTTGCAAGCTAGAAGAAATCAAGAATTGCAAACAAATGGGCACAAGGCTCAAATTTATTTAATAGGATGGTAACCAGCTAAAGGCGTGATTCCATGGAGTATTTACAAAAGTTGGAAATGGTAAATATGCGGAAAAGGCTACATTGAAAGCAATAACCACTATTCTCCCTAACAACTTTGAGTTCCAACTGTGCTTGTTGCTTCAGATTGGCGATGATTTGATTGTAGATCCTTTGACGAAAAAGACTCCTCAGGTGACGAAGTACGGACTGATGCAGTTACTTTGTCATAAATCCCTAATTTTTGCCTAGATTGCCCTTTCAGGTTTTCAATCTACCAGGATGAATTTTTCTGTTTATTGTCTCTAATTTTTGCCTGGACCGCCCTTTCGGGTTTTTAGTCCACCGAGACGCTCATTTTTGCCTAAGTCGCCCTTTGCGGGTTTTCGACTTACCGAGCTGTTCTTTTGTCTTTTTTAGACAAAGTATTTCTTGACTGCATCAGCATTCACAGGATGTGGGAGTTCATCACCATCCATGGTTGCAAGAGTCATGGCGCCGCCAGAAAATGTTCTTTTGACAACATACGGGCCTTCGTAATTAGGAGACCATTTGCCCCTAGAATTTGGTTGAAAAGACAAGATCTTTTTAAGCACGAGGTCGCCTTCTCGAAATTCACGAGGTCGAACCTTTTTGTTGAAAGCTTGTTTCATCCTTGCTTGGTACAACTGTCCATGGCATAGAGCAGTCATACGTTTTTCTTCGATTAAATTCAACTGATCGTATCTGCTTTGACACCATTCAGCCTCTGATAACTTAGTCTCCATGAGGACTCTCATTGATGGGATTTCAACTTCTACGGGGAGCACAACTTCCATGCCGTATACTAGAGAGAAAGGGGTTGCCCCTGTTGAAGTACGCACTGAAGTACGGTACCCATGTAAAGCAAATGGCAGCATTTCGTGCCAGTCTTTGTAAGTGACGACCATTTTCTGGACGATCTTCTTGATGTTCTTGTTGGCAGCTTCGACGATGCCGTTCATTTTTGGTCTATAAGGAGAAGATTTATGATGCTTAATCTTGAATTCCTCACATAATTCTTTCATCATCTTGTTGTTTAAGTTTGAACCATTGTCAGTACTAATCTTGCTGGGAACACCATATCGGTAAATGAGGTTGTTCTTGATGAACCTCACAACCACTTGTCTTGTAACATTGGCATAAGATGCTGCTTCGACCCATTTGGTGAAGTAATCAATTGCCACCAAGATGAAACGATGACCGTTTGAAGCTTTTGGTTCGATCATTCCGATCACGTCGATACCCCACATGGAAAAAGGCCATGGAGATGAGAGAACGTTGAGTAGAGTCGGTGGCACATGGATCTTATCTGCGTAGATCTGGCACTTGTGACATCTTTTCACATGTTTATAACAATCAGATTCCATTGTCAACCAATAGTATCCTGCTCTTAATATCTTCTTGGACATTGCATGCCCATTTGAATGAGTTCCAAAGGACCCTTCATGCACTTCATGCATTAACATGTCTGCTTCGTGTCTGTCCACGCATCTGAGCAAAACCATGTCGAAGTTTCTTTTATATAGCACATCTCCGTTTTGGAAAAAACTGCCAGAAAGCCTCCTTAAAGTTTTCTTATCTTTGTTTGATGCCCCGAGCGGGTACTCTTGAGTTTGAAGGAAGCGTTTGATATCGTGGAACCACGGTTTATCATCGATGGCTGCTTCAGTTGCAAATACATAAGCGGGCCTTTCAAGGCGCATAATTCTGACTTTAGGCATATCGTTCCAGTGATTGACTTTGAACATGGAAGATAGAGTAGCCAAGGCGTCTGCCATTTGATTCTGATCTCGTGGTATATGATGCAATTCAACCTTGTTGAAGAAAGTCAACAGACGTCTTGCATAATCTCTGTAAGGAATCAAGCCAGGGTGGTAAGTTTCCCATTTGTCTTTGATTTGGTTGATCACAAGGGCTGAATCCCCATATATATATCTAGGATCTTGATCCTTAAGTCAATGGCTTCTTCAAGACCCATGATACAAGCTTCATATTCTGCGATGTTGTTGGTGCAATCAAATAGTAGTCTGGCGGAGAATGGGATATGAGTACCCTTGGGAGTGATGATGATTGCCCCAATTCCATTGCCAAAAGCGTTAACTGCTCCATCGAAAATTAGGCCCCATCTTGATCCAGGATCAGGACCTTCTTCAGGTAACGGTTCGTCACAATCTTTCATCTTCAAGTACATGACATCTTCATCAGGAAAGTCAAACTTGAGAGATTGATATTCATTAATTGGCTGATGCGCCAAGTGATCGGCGATAATGCTTCCTTTGACCGCTTTTTGAGCACGGTACTCGATGTCATATTCGGATAACAGCATTTGCCATCGGGCGATCCTTCCTGTTAATGCAGGCTTTTCAAAAACGTACTTGATCGGATCCATTTTGGAGATTAACCAAGTAGTATTGTTGATCATGTATTGGCGGAGACGTTTTGAAGCCCAAGCACAACATGTTTTTCGAGCATGGAGTAACGAGACTCACAATCTGTGAATTTCTTACTCAGGTAATAGATGGCATGCTCCTTCTTACCGGTTTCATCTTGTTGTCCAAGCACACAACCCATGGATTCTTCTAACACGGTAAGGTACATGATTAGTGGTCTTCCTTCAACCGGAGGAATCAATATTGGTGGTTCTAACAGATATTCCTTGATACTGTCGAACGCTTTCTGGCAATCTTCAGTCCATACAACCCCTTGATCTTTGCGGAGAAGCTTGAAAATTGGCCCACAAGTAGCAGTCATCTGAGAGATAAATCTGGAGATATAGTTCAATCGTCCGAGAAATCCTCTTACTTGCTTTTCAGTCTTTGGTGCAGGCATCTCTTGAATAGCTCTGACTTTGTCGGGATCTACTTCAATACCTCTTTGGCTGACAATGAAACCCAAGAGTTTTCCAGACCTAACCCCAAAAGTACATTTGTTAGGATTCAAGCGAAGTTGATATTTCCTTAGTCGTTGAAACAACTTCAAAAGGTATTCAATATGTTCTTCTTCTGTGCTGGACTTGGCTATCATGTCATCCACATAAACTTCAATTTCTTTATGCATCATGTCATGAAAGAGAGTAGTCATTGCCCTTTGGTAAGTTGCGCCTGCATTCTTTAATCCAAACAGCATCACTTTGTAGCAAAAGGTACCCCATGGGGTGATGAAAGATGTCTTCTCCATGTCTTCGGGAGCCATCTTGATCTGATTATAACCAGAGAACCCGTCCATGAAAGAAAAGACGTTGAACTTAGCGATGTTATCAACCAGCATGTCAATATGTGGTAATGGAAAGTCATCTTTTGGACTGGCCTTGTTCAAGTCACGGTAGTCAACACACATTCTGACTTTGCCATCTTTCTTCGGAACTGGCACTATGTTGGCCAACCATTGAGGATACTCGGAGGTGACAAGAAAACCTGCGTCGAGTTGCTTTTGAACTTCTGTTTTGATCTTGTTAGCCATATCAGGGTGAGTCCTTCGCAATTTCTGCTTAACTGGCGGACATTCTGGCTTCAATGGCAAGTAATGCTGAACAATATTGGTATCCAACCCAGGCATGTCTTGGTAGGACCAGGCAAACACGTCAACATATTCTTTGAGAAGGTCTGTCAACTTACTCTTGATATCAGCATCAAGCAGCGATCCAATGGTCACTTCTTTTTTGTCTTCTTCAGAACCCAAGTTGATCTTTTCTAAAGGCTCTTTGTGAGGCAGAATGGCTCTTTCCTCGTGCTTAAGTAATCGAGAGATCTCGTCCGGGATCTCCTCTTCTTCCTCCTCTTCGACTTCGAACACAGGAAACTCAAAGTTGGTTGAGGGCATAGGGTTATTGCATTCAATGGGTTTATCAATAGTTAATCTGCACATATGACTTATATTTGTTTCAGAAAATTTAAGAATGCAAGAGTGTATGCAGATTTTTTTTGAAAAAGTTTTTTTTTTGTTTGGGTTTTTTAGGATTACCATTTCCAGAAAAAAGCAAAAATAAAACACATAGCGTAGGGAATTCAAAATGACACTTTATTTATGATTCATTTTTGAAACAAAGCCCTAAACACAAACTCATTTGTCTTGGGAAGGACAAAGAGGGAAACTTTTAAAACAAAGCCCTATACACAAAGTTATTTGGGCGGAACATTTAAAAGCAAAGCCCTATAAAACATCTCTCTGCTTTGGGCCAGGCAGGAGGTCAAAATAACAGCGAGGTGATTACTTTGAGCGGCGAACAACATTCGGAACGTCGACAGCTTTCCAGTAGCAACGAACTCCTCTGTGTATTATGTATTCAGGAAAATTTTCCTCAGAATTATCTTCAGTATTGACATTGACCGCTGGTCGAGCAGGATTTGAAGGTCCTGGTTTGTCAACCTTGTTCTTTGAAGAGACTCATTGTCAGAGACACTTTCCAAGTCAACTGCGGGGCCATCTTCCCCTTCATCTTCAAAAATGGCATTTATGTGATAATAACCATCTTCGGGATTATAAATCTTGGTAGATGCGTTGAAGCCAAAATCTTCAGTAATTTCAGGCTGCTGAGAAAATTGAGAGTATTTGTAGGCCTCTTCTGGTTGACTATTATATTCAAAGGAATCTCCCCATCCAGTTGGTTTGATGTCTTCAATCGCAATCTTTGAACTTTCAGGTGCAGTATATTTCACCATATAATCATATTTTCCACTTGGTTGTCCCAAGGTGTCCCAGACCTCTGCAGGAATAGGCGGTGTTTCTTTGGCACTTGTTTTGACTTTGCCTCTGGTTTTCTTTGAAGGAGGATAGAACGGTGCATACGGTTCTTCCTGAGATATGTATCCCGAGTCATTGAGATAACATTTCCATTCTTCTTCAGGATCGAGCAGACCTTCTTCGATACATTCTTCGATAAGGACATTAACCTCTTGAGGAATCGGGTTAAGGAACCCTCCACTAATGAATGTTTCTTTGATCGGACGAAGGGTTTCATCCTTCTTGGTGCAGTTTGATAACATCGGTGAACATCCAAGTCCTGTTCTGGTTTCATTATTGGTAGGGATCACAACTTGCCCCCAGCCAGTGGTAGTTCCATCTTTCACTACTTTTACTGCCTCTTTGTAAGAAGAGATTGATGCTTTCTTTTTGGAAGATTCGTCTTCTAAAGAGAGACCTTGGAACTGCGTTCCTTCCTCATTATCAGCACTTATGAAAGAGAAATTGGATAAATGGCTCACCATCAAGGCTTGTTCCCCACTTATTGTTACCAATTTTCCATTTGCTACAAATTTTAACTTTTAATGGAGCGTAGAAGTTACTGCCCCTGCTTCATGGATCCATGGTCTTCCTAACAGACAGCTATAAGCAGCTTGAATGTCCATGACCTGGAAGGTGATTTGAAATGTATGTGGACCAATTGTCATGGGAAGGTTGACTTCGCCGATAACAGATTTTCGCGATCCATCAAATGCTTTGACTACTACACCACTGAACTTCATAGGCATTCCTTGGTAAGATAAACGAGCAAGAGTCGTCTTTGGCATCACATTCAAGGAAGATCCGGTGTCTACCAGCACATTGGACAAATAGTCTGACTGACAGTTCATAGAAATGTGCTGAGCAAGATTGTGATTTCTACCCTCCTCGGGAAGTTCTTCATCACAGAAGCTTAAATTGTTGCAAGCTGTTATGTTGGCTATTATCCCATCAAAATGGTCAACAGTCACATCATAATCTACAAAAGCTTGATCCAAGACTCTCATCAGGGCTTCCCTGTGGGCTTCAGAGTTTAAAAGCAATGAAAGTATTGAGATCTTTGAAGGAGTCTGCATAAGCTGATCCACAATCTTGTATTCACTCTTTTGATAAGCTTCAAAATTTCATCAAAGTCAGGATTGACATTGGTTCCACTGGATTGACCAACATCAGTGCTTGTATTACTGATAGGAGTTTCCACAGGATTCCCTACCGATGTATCAACAGGATTTTGCCTGGTTGCAGGAGCAATAGGCTGCTTTGGAGGTAGTGGAGTATACACACGTCCACTTCTCGTTACTCGACTCACATCAGCGATGTTTACGACAGATGAAAGAGTAGGTAAAGGAACTTCTTGTCCATTCTTTATCATTGTTGCATTGTAGTTGTAGGGAACTGCCTTGTCAGAGTCATAGGGAACAGGTCCAGGTAGACAAATGATCAAAGGAGCAACAGGAACCCTTGGTTTGTTGTAAGTAACTTCTATACGCTCAGGCATGTTGAAATGAGGAACGATGACGTTAACTTTAGGCATTTCCGAGTTGATATCTGAGACTAAATGCTCATGCGGATAACATCCTATCATGTTAACTTCATCTTCATTCCTATTTCTGTAGATCTGAATAGTACCATTATCTAGCAAAACTTGAAGATCTCTTCTCACAATCAAACATCCGTGAGGATCTACGCAACATATGCTACAGGAACCGTAGTGATGCTGGCTAAAATTCTGCCCTTGATAGAGAGTAGCGTGCATTTGTACCAAATCTGCTCTTGAGAAATTGATGTCATAGATTCGGTATGGACCAGGACATCCATACACCATGTTTACAACCTGCCCTCCATGATTGGGGAGCGGATTTGCTTGCACATTAGGATTCAAATTTCTGAAAGAGAGAAGATTTGACCTAACCAACCTCTGAACTTCATGTTTCAAAGCTATGCAATGCTCAAGATCATGGCCAGGTGCTCCTTGATGATAAGGGCATGAGACCTCAGCTTTGTACCACCATGGGAGTTTCTCAGGTACTGGTGGTGGTGCTTTAGTTTGAACAAGACCTCTTTCAATCAAAGCAGGGTACAACTCTGTGTAGGTCATTGGAATCAGATCAAACTGTGGAGCTCTTTGTACACGATTCTAATTATTGTTGTTAAACTGTTGAGCCTGTTGTCGAGGCTGTTGTTGTTGAAACTGCGGAGTAAATCCCGGATTCGGTGCTGTATTAACGGCTGGTGCGATAGCAGCAATCTGTCGTTGACGATTGACATTTCCTCTTGGCTTTCCTTGGGATACCATGTCAACATTCTGTTCTTTCTTCTTTGGGAAACCACTTCCGAACTTTTTGGTTCCGCTTGAAGATCCACCTTCTTTAGTTAGGCGTCCGGTTCGGACTCCTTCTTCTAGACGCATCCCCATGTTTACCATTTCGGTGAAATCACTTGGAGCACTAGCAATCATGTGTTCATAATAAAACAGGCCAAGAGTATTCAAGAAGATCTTTGTCATCTCTTTCTCTTTTAACGGTGGATTAATCTGAGCAGCAGTTTCTCTCCATCGTTGGGCATATTCTTTGAAAGCTTCATGGTCTTTTTGAGCCATAGATCGGAGCTGATCTCTGTCTGGAGCCATATCCAAGTTGTATTTGTATTGTCGGACAAAGGCCTCACCTAGGTCGTTCAAAGTTCAAATGTTAGTGCTATCCAATCCTGTGTACCACTTCAGTGCGGCACTCGTCAAACTGTCTTGAAAGTAATGGATGAGCAACTGATGATTATCTGCATAAGTAGACATCTTTCTGGCATACATTACGAGATGACTTTGTGGACAAGAACTACCTTTGTACTTTTCAAAGTCAGGGACCTTGAATTTAGCTGGTATTTGTACACTGGGAACCAAACATAGCTCCTGGGCATTCTTTCCAAACAAATCTTTCCCCCGAATAGCTTTGACTTCCAGTTGAATCTTGTTGAACTGTTCTTGGAGATCTTCCACAAGGTTTCGCTGATTTGTGCTATCACCTTGATCATGATAAATCTCATTGCCTTCATAAGGAACAGTGTGAACCATAGGAGTCGCAACTGTCATAGTGGGTTGAGAGAGTGCCATAGTGATCTGAGAAAAAACTACCCCCTGATTTGGAGTGAACAGTGAACTTTGTGCAGCGGGCGCTTCAGTTGTGGATGTTGGAGTCCCAGAGAAATTATGGCGAAAACCCGTACCAAAGCTGAAAGGCGTGCCCCAACCTTCTGGCATGGAGAAAGATGGAATGCTGAATGCAACTGTAGAGACTGGAGTAGTGACTTCAGATGTCACTGTTGCTTGACTGTTGGGTGACGGCGGCTGATTCTGTGCGGCCATTAAGGAGTCAACCAGAGTAGTGAGACTTTCCAACTTTTCTTGAAGGGTGGCAACTGTACCACGGAGCTCAATATTTTCTTGTTCAGAGTGTTCCATTACTCTTCTTCTGCTTGAACGAGTATTGTATCTGTGATCTGATTGCGAGCGCGGTCGAGAAACTTTGAGACGCAACAGCTTGACGATCTAATGGAGGAAAATCCAAAAGATAAGACTCTAGACAACAGACTCGATATGCAGAATGATGTATGCAAAAAAAGAAGTTTATGATTTTTTCCAAATATTTTAAAGATTATTTTATTGCAAACATTGGAACACAAACTGTGATTTTATTGAAATTATGGGAAAATGTTACAACATTGGAGCATAGCTCCTACAGAAGCAAATGATAAGTAAAAAGCTAAACAATCCTAAGCATCTTCATCAGACGAAGAACCAAATGCGTTGTGCAGCTTGAGCTTCAGGATTTCTTTCCCATAGTGAGCTTTCAATTCGACCTTTTCGGTCCTTAGCTTGTCAACAACATTCTTCCAATCGTCAGGAGTTGGAGCGTTGCTTGTTGAGCCTTCAAGCTTTTTCTTGCTTTCTTTGATGTACCTCTTGATTGCAGCGTCTTTCTGACGGATCTTCTCATCTTTACTCATGAGCCATCCATCTTGACAGTAGAGGGTTTCCTCGTGATCTTTCACTCGTTTCTTCAACCTTCTGTTTTCCACATCGGTCTTACGAAACTTATCTTCCCAAGCATCTTTCTCTAACCTCATCTTGGCTAAAGTGTCTTGGTATTCCTCCATAGTGTAAATGGGAATGTTGGGAAGTTGAGATACCACAGGAAACATGGGTTTTTCATAAGCATAAGGCATTTGAAACTCCTTTGCTCTTTTCTTTACCCAGCAGGTGTAGGCGTCCATGGCAATGCAATTTCTTGCCCCACCTTTTTCTTTCCATCGGACGTCGTACCAAGCTCTCACCATTCTTGTTTTCAACCTCTGAGGATCATCCCCTTCTTGATAGAAGTAGCCTTCCACTGTGGGACCAATGGGTTTAGTTGAATTTTCATACCCGAGTTGTCGTCGGGCTAAGACCGGATTGTAGTTAATTCCTCCTTGTGTACCAATGAGGGGTACGTTGGCGAACTCTCCACAACTATCAATGGTTTCTGTACCACAGCGAGCCAAGGTATACCAATGAATATCATTATTAGTAAGAGACATAAGTCTTCGAGGCCAACACAAACCTTCTCGGTTTTCCGTGAAGATAGGAGACTCAGGTAAGTGTGAAACAATCCATTTGAACAACAGAGGTGCACAACATACAATGATTCCACCGCCTTGGCAATTCCTATGATGGACAGAGAAATACATGTCACCAAGCAAAGTCGGAACAGGATTTCCATTCAAAAAGATTTTTATGGCGTTGATATCAACAAAGTCGTTGACGTTGGGAAACAGAACCAACCCATAGATGAGCAAGGCTAGTATAGCTTCAAAAGCTATCATGCTACCAGTTTTGACGAAATCAAAGGCTTTCTTCATTAGGAAGTGTGAAGTTAAACCCGGGAGGTTTCCTTTGGTAGTCCAATTACTCTCTACTTCAGATTTCTTCAAGTGGATACCTGCTGTAATGACTGGTGACTTAGGAATGGCTTCCAAACCATTGAAAGGTATTTTGTCAGACACGGGAATACCCAAAAGATTGGCATATTCTTCCAAGGTTGGTACCAACTGGTAGTCTGGAAAGGTGAAACATCGGTAGACGGGATCATAAAACTGAACCAGAGTTTTGAGAAGTCCTTCATCAACATGAGTGTTCAAGATAGGCAAAAGCTTTCCATAACTTTTCCTAAAACCGGAAGTATCTTGTACATAAGATGCTAACTCTCTCAGTTTTTCCACATCAGGCGCTTTGAAACAGTACTTTTTGGTATGCCTTTTTACCCCTTCCATAACTTAATCCTTAAAAGTTTGCAAAGAAAACTCTCTAAATTTT
The DNA here is from genome assembly GCF_029867415.1 of Vicia villosa. Taxonomy (NCBI): domain Eukaryota; kingdom Viridiplantae; phylum Streptophyta; class Magnoliopsida; order Fabales; family Fabaceae; genus Vicia; species Vicia villosa. Next base: position 33,256,064 of record NC_081186.1, read on the forward strand.
TGGAAAAATCATGTTTTTATGGAAAAAGATGGGTTTTTTAATGAATGTATGAATGCATGGATGCATGGATGCCACATATTCAAACATGGTAAAGCAAACATGGTAATGCAAACATGGTATTGCAAACATGGTATTGCAAACATGGTAATACAAACATGGTAATACAAACATGGTACACATAGGTTCAAAGGTCCAACGTCACGAGCATGAGGTCAGAGAACCAAACATGGGATGGTACTAGGGGTTAATCACCTGCACAACATGTTCTACTGATACGTCAGAGTCTACATTTTTCTTTCGGATATTACCGGCTTGCACAACTGAACTTGTGAGCTAGCAATATTCTCAAGAAAAACTCGTCTGAGTGTGGCTCTCCGCATGACAACTAATCCAAGTCTTCACCTGAATAGTTTCTGCGCCACAACCTAATAAGGCCAGGATGGGTTGGGGTTCTACGGCCAACTCAGCTTCTACAGTTCAATGAAAGCAATAATGTCTTCGCTACGAAACATGCTAAACATATATTACCAACAAGGAACCTCCACTGAGCGGAAGGATTCTCATGCCAGCTTTTTAAGGACTGAACTCCTTATATGCCATACATGACTATACCCTCCACCTAATTCTTATGTGTACTTAATCCGGGTTAGGATTTGTCCATAATGTATCACTTATAACAGAACCACACAAGTAACAGAACCAGAACCACACATGTAACAAAAATGAAATAAAAAATATAGCAAATAGAATTAACCCTTCCTTTGGAAACAATAAAAAGATGGTCTCTTTTCCCTAGTGAAGTCGCCATTTTTCTGTCCCGGGGAAAAATCATTCGTTTGTGGGATGAGACACCTGATGCCTTCTTTGGGCTCGAGTGCTCAAGAAAAAGATTTTTCTTTGTTTTTGTCACGACCAAACTTTTTATTATTTCCAAAGTAGGAAAAGGAAAAAAGCTGCAATAACCTTAAAAGTGGGGGAGAGATCTTGGGTAAGAGGGTTGGTTATACGAAGGGAATGTATTAGCACCCAACGTATCTATAGTACTCTATAGGCTTCTTTGTTATGTTTTTCATTCTATGTTACGGTGGAGGTTCTGTTGTGAAATAGGTGGGAAACTAAGGTGTTTGTTTGATTATGCTCGCAAAGATCATCGCAATCTTCTGCATACATATCCCTTAGAGGGAATCAGAGCATCTGTAGCTCGGGGTCTACGGGTGCTAAGGTTTGAGTGGTTTGAGGGAGAAGTTTTGCTCGCCAAGGATACGACCTTGTGCCTACGTATTCTCAAAGGGATGTTGAGAAAGTCAGAGCAATCGTAGTTCCCACTTATGCTAGTGGAAGCAAAGGATAAGAGACAAATGTCATCTAAATGTTCGATGTATCTAATCTATATCATCACATACATCTGTTTGTTTTTGTTTGAAATCTTTTCATTATAAGCCCTGGGCTGTGCCACTTATGGCGCTTAGAATGATAAAGATATTTTTTTGTTTAGCCAGCCTTGTGGCAAAAACTTTCAATGAAGTCAGCCTTGTGACAAAAAGTTTTGATTAATCAGCCAGCCTTGTGGCAAAATTTTCGACGAAGCCAGCCTTGTGGCAAAAAGTTTGATTAATCAGCCAGCCTGGTGGCAAAAAGTTTGATTGATTAGCCAGCCTTGTGGCAAAAAGAAGAGTTATTTGATTGATTGATTGTTTGTGATGATATAGATGAGATACTCCTATCATAGAGATAATAAATGTCTAATCTCCTAGGGTATTTGTTTTGGATATTGGGGATGCTTATAAGAAGCCCGTGGGTCCTTGTACAAAGCACAAGAGGAGGCTATCCGAGGGTCCTTGCATTGTAAGCCCAAAAGGAGGCTATGGGAGGGACAATCGAGGGTCCTTGCATTGTAAGCCCAAGAGGAGGCTATGGGAGGGACAAGTCGTTTGTACGAAGCCCTAGAGGAGGCATGGTATAGTTGGTTTGAGTTCTTAGAGCGATTTCACCGGGAAACCATACTCTATGTCCTAACCTAAACTAAGGGAGATTCTTTGCACGAAGCCCAATAGGAGGCTATGGGGAAACTAGTGTTGTACTAAGTTGAACAAGTATATATAACACGATCACAAATATGAACAAGTACGAACAAATATGAACAAGTACATGAACAAATATGAACAAATATGAACAGTTATATATGACAAGGTGTGTGTATACAATGGAGTTTATGAAGGAAATATACCTGTAAGGATGATCCGTTTGTATGCACGGGGGCTCGGGACTTATACTCGGGGAGAGGCCCATTGAGTTTATTCAAAAGCTATGTAAACAAGTATTTACAAGGGAGGTTGGGACTTATACCTACATGGAGGCCCATGGTATTTTTGGGAAGATTTAAAGAAAACCTTCATTTTTGATTTGTTATTCGAGGTTAAAAATCAAATTGATCGAGGTATGTACAAAAAGGTGTATGTACAATGAAATACCTAATTTCATGTAAGGGAATGAGACTTATACCTATGTGGAGGCCCATGTTTTATTTTATAAAACATGGTTAATTGTTTTATTAATAGACACAAGGTTTCGTCGTTTGAAAAACTGTTTGAAAGTTTTGAAAGAAGTTTTTAAAGAAAAACTGTACAAAGAAAAAGGAATGGGACTTATTGTCATACCCTAATTTTTGACCCCCCTAAGATGGCATATCTTCAGGATTTTCATCAGGTCAAAGCAAGTACCCAGAGCAGTCACTTCTTCATCTGGCATTTAATCGAGGATGTTCAAAGACAAGAAAACTCAGGCAAAGTATCAATCAGTAGAAGGATTAGTCTCTAACATAATCATAGGACTCAAGAGCTTCATTTTTTAACCTATGATTGATTAGACACCCAGTCCTCTGAGTACAGATTTACTCAGGTCACCAGACTAGGGTTTTTGAGCCTATCAAGGACTAAAATCAGGGATCACCTTTGGGAAACCCTAAAAAGCCCCAAGGGATCATTCAAAGACATCAATCATCTTCAAATAGCTCATATACAAGATCCACTGGACATTACACCTCAATTCAAGATCCATAGTCACCAATTTCATCTGGTCGACAATTAGGGTTTTTGACCTAATTCACCAGGATAGTTGACTTTTAATCAGGGCATGGATCCAAAACTCAAGACATGATTCAAGAACCTCTACTACCTCAATATAACCCATTTACATCACTCATTTGAGGAGAAGATCTTGATTCTACACAATAGTCCAAAATCTCACTTTATATGGAAAAAGTCAACTGTATGGGATCACCTTTGACTTTTAAGATTTTTGGTCAAACCATGACTTTCAAAGATCAAAATCATCAATATATGGATATTAAAGTCATTTGACCAAATAAATTCAAGAAGAATCATCAAGGAGCAAAAAGTCGGGAATTAGGGTTTTTGAGGGCATTGTGGGAACTCAAAATTTCACCTACACAACTCAAAAAACTTCCAACATGAAAGTTGTAGATCTTGCAAAATAAAACAACATCTTACATAGGAGTTTTTTTCAAAAGATCAACCATTTAAGAGTTTTGGAAGTTTTGAAGTTTTAGGTCATAAACACAGAAAAATTTCTAAGTGTTTTAACCTAGTTTTCTTTCAACTTTGGCCTCATTTTTCACAAATTTGCCAAAGGATTCTGAAGAAACTCCAAACTAATGATTTGAAGTAGATGTTTAGGGCTTTCCAAATTTTGTTCAACCTTCTCCAAATTCATTTTGAGCTAGGAGTTATGCTTGTTCAAAGTTGGCCTCATGAAGTGAAATTATAGGTCATGCATCATTTTTGAACTTTGCAATTTTGTGCACATGACCTCAATTATGGATGCTACACGACCCATAACACATCAGAAAACATTCCATGCATTCATTTTCACCATGCCATGATAATTGAGGAAGATTCCTAAAACAAGAACATGTGATTATGTAATGATTACATTTGAGAATTTATGGCAAATTGATGAATCACCCAAGGAATCTTCTCACCAACCAATTAGAGCTCACTTTGTATCTGAAATGTTCCCTAAGATCAGATAGAATCAATGGATAGGGAGCTGGCTCGAAAATGCAATGATCACACTTGGATATTCTTTGAAATTTCTTCATGGCTAAGAAACCAAATTCACTTCACTAAGCAAGCTCATGTTAGAACAAGATTTGTTCTTATCAATTATCTTAGTTTTGATGATAACAATAATATGAATTTTGCTTAAGATAATATGGTACTCTAATCCAATGCAATTTCCCTTTCAGGAAATATATAAAGAGTACGCATAATTCAGCGCTCAGAAGTTGTGTCTCAAATGGTTCAGCATGCAACATCAGAACATGGTCTGGCAAGACATCAGAAGATGGTCGAAGCAGAATCAGAACATGGGTCTATGGAAGCATCAGAAGAACATGAGATCAGAAGCACTGAAGATCAGAAGATGGTATCACGCTCAGAAGCACTTCAAGGTCAGAAGATCAGAAGATGCTATGCACCAAGCTGTTTGACTCTGATGATATTCAAACGTCGTATTCACAAACATCAGATCAGAAGGAAGTACAGGTGGCAGACTACGCTGACTGACAAAAGGAACGTTAAAAGCTACTAAAGGCTACGTCAGTAGACACAGCGTGAACAAGGCTCGAGGTAGTTGACAAAAGCGTATAACATTAAATGCAAAGCTGTACGGAACACGCAAAGCATTAAATGCACTCAACGGTCATCTTCTCAACGCCTATAAATATGAAGTTCTGATGAGAAGCAAGGTTAACGATTCTGCTCCAAAACAACTCAAATTAACTTGCTGAAACGCTATTCAATCAAAGCTCAGAATCTTCATCAAAGCTCACTACATTGCTGTTGTAATATATTAGTGAGATTAAGCTTAAACGATTAAGAGAAATATCACAGTTGTGATTATCGCTTTTAAGAAGCATTTGTAAACTCTTAGAATTACATTAAGTTGTAAGGAACTAGAGTGATCGTGTGATCAGTATACTCTAGGAAGTCTTGGCAGTTGGCTGAGCAGTTTGTAACTAGAGTGATCAGGTTGATCAGAATACTCTAGGGAAGTCTTAGGAGTGAACTAAGCCTAGAGTGATCGTGTTGATCAGTAGACTCTAGAAAAGTCTTAGAGGGTATCTAAGCAGTTGTTCCTGGAGTGATCAGTGTGTGATCAGAAGACTCTGGAAGACTAAGTTGCGGACTAAGTGGAAAACCATTGTAATCCGTGCGATTAGTGGATTAAATCCTCAGGTTGAGGTAAATCATCTCTGCGGGGGTGGACTGGAGTAGCTTCGTTAACAGCGAACCAGGATAAAAATAATTGTGCAATTTATTTTTATCGTCCAAGATTTAAAGAAACACTTATTCAATCCCCCCCCTTTCTAAGTGTTTTTCTATCCTTCAATTGGCATCAGAGCGCCGGTTCTAAGGTGCAAGCACTTAACCGTGTTTAGAAAAGATTCAGGAAGAGAAAAACGCTTCATTTAAAAGATGGTTGATGAAAGTGAAAAGACTACATCTACATCTGGCTCTGCTGAGCAATACAACGGTAACAATGGTTATACTAGACCGCCGGTATTTGATGGTGAAAACTTTGAATACTGGAAAGATAAACTAGAAAGTTACTTTCTGGGTCTAGATGGTGATCTATGGGATCTTCTGATGGATGGTTACAAACATCCAGTAAATGCCAGTGGCGCAAAGCTGTCAAGGCAAGAAATGAATGATGATCAAAAGAAGCTTTTCAGGAATCATCATAAATGCAGAACTGTTTTGCTGAATGCTATCTCTCATGCTGAGTATGAGAAGATATCTAACAGGGAAACGGCCTATGACATATATGAGTCCTTGAAAATGACTCATGAAGGAAATGCTCAAGTCAAGGAGACTAAAGCTCTAGCCTTAATCCAGAAGTATGAAGCCTTCAAGATGGAGGATGATGAAGACATTGAAAAGATGTTTTCGAGATTTCAAACTCTGACTGCTGGATTGAGAGTTCTTGACAAAGGATACACCAAGGCTGATCATGTAAAGAAGATCATCAGAAGCTTACCCAGAAGATGGAGTCCTATGGTGACTGCATTCAAGATTGCAAAGAATCTGAATGAAGTTTCTCTGGAAGAGCTTATCAGCGCCTTGAGAAGTCATGAAATAGAGCTGGACGCAAATGAGCCTCAAAAGAAAGGTAAGTCTATTGCATTAAAATCTAATATCAAGAAATGCACTAACGCTTTTCAGGCTAGAGAAGAAGATCCTGAAGAATCAGAATCTGAAGAAGAAGATGAACTGTCCCTGATCTCCAGAAGGCTAAATCAACTCTGGAAGACCAAGCAAAGGAAGTTCAGAGGCTTCAGAAGTTCAAGGAAATTTGAACGTGGAGAATCTTCTGATGAAAGAAGATTTGACAAGAAGAAGGTCATGTGCTATGAATGCAATGAGCCTGGACACTACAAGAATGAATGTCCAAATCTTCAGAAGGAAAGTCCCAAGAAAAAGTTTCATAAGAAGAAAGGTCTTATGGCAACCTGGGATGAGTCAGAAGATGATTCAGAAGATGAGCAGGCCAACTGTGCGCTGATGGCGACAGAAGATGACGGATCAGAATCTACATCAGAATCAGATTCTGAAGAGGTATTTTCTGAACTTACTAGAGATGAGTTAGTTTCCGGTCTAACTGAACTTCTGGAACTCAAGTCTCAGATTAGTCTCAAATACAAAAAGCTGAAAAAGCAATTTGAATTTGAAACAAAGAAGCTTGAGTTGGAGAATTCTGAATTAAAAGAAAAACTTTTAAAATTATCCAATAATGTTGGATCTCCTTCTGATTCAGAAAAATCCACTCCCAGTCTAAACCATATTCTGAAAGAATATGATTTAAGTTTCAGGAAGTTCTTATCTAGAAGTATTGGCAGAAGTCAGCTAGCTTCTATGATATATGCTGTGTCTGGAAACAAAAGAGTCGGCATTGGTTTTGAGGGTGAAACCCCATACAAACTTGAACCTGTTGATGAAATGAAAATTACATACAAGCCATTGTATGATCAGTTCAAGTATGGCCACTCTCATGATATTAGGCACACTTCACATGCACAAAGTTTTCACATAACACACACTAAAAAGCATGTGACACAACCTAGGAAATATCATGAAACTCACATTAAGAATTATCATGCTGTTCCTCCTATTGCTTACAATGTCAAACCCAAGTTCAATCAGAACTTGAGAAAATCTAACAAGAAAGGACCCAAGAAAATGTGGGTACCTAAGGATAAGATTATTCCTATTGCAGATATCCTTGGCTGCAAGAAGGACAAAGCACAACATGTCATGGTACCTGGACTCTGGATGCTCGCGACACATGACAGGAAGAAGGTCTATGTTCCAAGACCTGGTGCTTAAGTCTGGAGGAGAAGTCAAGTTCGGAGGAGATCAGAAGGGCAAGATAATTGGCTCTGGAACTATAAAGTCTGGTAACTCTCCTTCCATTTCTAATGTACTTCTTGTAGAAGGTTTAACTCATAACCTCTTATCTATCAGTCAATTAAGTGACAATGGTTATGATATAATCTTTAATCAAGAGTCTTGCAAGGCTGTAAATCAGAAGGATGGCTCAATCCTATTTACAGGCAAGAGGAAGAACAACATTTATAAGACAGATCTGCAAGATCTTATGAGTCAGAAGGTGACTTGTCTTATGTCTGTTTCTGAAGAGCAGTGGGTCTGGCACAGGAGATTAGGTCATGCTAGTTTGAGAAAGATCTCTCAGATTAACAAACTGAATCTTGTCAGAGGACTCCCTAATCTGAAATTCAAATCAGATGCTCTTTGTGAAGCATGTCAGAAGGGCAAGTTCTCCAAACCTGCATTCAAGTCTAAGAATGTTGTTTCTACCTTAAGGCCATTAGAACTCTTGCACATTGATCTGTTTGGACCAGTCAAAACAGCATCTGTCAGAGGAAAGAAATATGGATTAGTCATCGTAGATGATTATAGCCGCTGGACTTGGGTAAAATTCTTGAAACACAAGGATGAGACTCATTCAGTGTTCTTTGATTTCTGCATTCAGATTCAATCTGAAAAAGAGTGTAAAATCATAAAGGTCAGAAGTGATCATGGTGGTGAATTTGAGAACAGATCCTTTGAAGAGTTCTTCAAAGAAAATGGTATTGCCCATGATTTCTCTTGTCCTAGAACTCCACAGCAAAATGGGGTTGTAGAACGAAAGAATAGGACTCTGCAAGAAATGGCCAGAACCATGATCAATGAAACCAATATGGCTAAGCATTTCTGGGCAGAAGCAATAAACACTGCATGTTATATTCAGAATAGAATCTCTATCAGACCTATTCTAAATAAGACTCCCTATGAATTGTGGAAGAATAGAAAGCCCAACATTTCATATTTCCATCCTTTTGGATGTGTATGTTTTATTCTGAACACTAAAGATCATCTTGGTAAGTCTGATTCCAAAGCACAAAAATGTTTCCTTCTTGGATATTCTGAACGCTCAAAAGGCTACAGAGTATACAATACTGAAACATTGGTTGTAGAAGAATCAATCAATATCAGGTTTGATGATAAGCTTGGTTCTGAAAAACCAAAGCAGTTTGATAATTTTGCAGATTGTGATATTGACATATCAGAAGTTGTTGAGCCAAGAAGCAACGCATCAGAAGCAGAACCTCTCAGAAGCAAAGAATCGGAAGATCAAGTATCAGCTTCTCTGGAGGATCTAAGCATTTCTGAAGAGCCATCTGTCAGAAGATCATCTAGACTCATCTCTGGTCATTCAGAAGATGTCATTCTTGGAAAGAAGGATGATCCAATCAGAACAAGAGCATTCCTTAAGAACAATGCAGACTGTCAATTAGGTCTTGTATCTTTGATCGAGCCAACTTCTGTTGATCATGCTCTAGAAGATCCAGACTGGATAATTGCTATGCAAGAAGAACTAAATCAGTTTACAAGGAATGATGTTTGGGATCTTGTTCCTAGACCAGATGGATTCAATATAATTGGTACAAAATGGGTCTTCAGAAACAAGCTCAGTGAGAAAGGTGAAGTGGTAAGGAACAAAGCCAGACTGGTGGCTCAGGGTTATAGTCAGCAAGAAGGGATTGATTATACAGAAACCTTTGCACCAGTGGCCAGGTTAGAATCTATTCGTTTATTAATTTCTTTTGCCACTCAACATAACATCACTCTCTATCAAATGGATGTTAAGAGTGCCTTCTTAAATGGTTATATAGATGAAGAAGTTTATGTCCATCAACCTCCTGGTTTTGAAGACTCTATGTCTCCGAATCATGTGTTTAAACTAAAGAAATCATTATATGGATTGAAGCAAGCTCCCAGAGCTTGGTATGAACGCTTAAGTTCTTTCCTTCTGGATAATGGTTTCACTAGAGGAAAAGTGGACACTACTCTCTTTTGTAAAACCTTTGAAAAGGATATTTTAATTTGTCAAATATATGTGGATGATATTATTTTTGGAACATCTAATGCTACACTTGGAAAGGAGTTTGCTAAGTCTATGCAGGCTGAGTTTGAAATGAGCATGATGGGAGAACTCAAGTATTTCCTTGGAATACAAATAAATCAAACATCAGAAGGAACATATGTTCACCAAACCAAGTATGTGAAGGAACTTCTGAAGAAGTTTAATCTTCTGGACTGCAAAGAAGCCAAAACTCCTATGCATCCAACATGCATCCTAGGTAAGGATGAGGTAAGTAAGAAGGTAGATCAGAAGTTATACAGAGGTATGATTGGATCTCTTCTATATTTGACTGCTTCTAGACCTGACATTCTGTTCAGTGTTTGTTTGTGTGCTAGATTCCAATCAGATCCTAGAGAATCTCATTTAACTGCTGTTAAGAGAATTCTAAGGTATCTGAAAGGTACTACTAATGTTGGCTTAGTTTACAGAAAATCTAAAGAATACAACTTAGTAGGATTCTGCGATGCTGATTATGCTGAAGACAGAATTGAAAGAAAAAGTACTTCAGGAAGTTGCCAATTTCTTGGAAGTCACTTAATCTCCTGGTACAGCAAGAAGCAAGCAACCATTGCTCTATCAACAACAGAAGCAGAATATGTCGCAGCTGCTGGTTGTAGTACACAAATGCTCTGGATGAAGAGTCAGTTAGAAGATTATCAGATATTTGAGAGTAACATTCCTATATTCTGTGATAATACTTCTGCTATATGTTTATCTAAGAATCCTATTCTTCATTCAAAAGCTAAACATATTGAGATAAAACATCATTTCATAAGGGACTATGTTCAGAAGGGTGTTATATCTTTAAACTTTGTTGATACAGACCATCAATGGGCTGATATCTTTACAAAACCCCTAGCTGAAGATAGGTTTAAGTTCATTCTGAAGAACATCAGTATGGATTTATGCCCAGAATGAGAAGATGAGAAGTTCTCATGTATGAGTATCTTCTGAAATGAATGTGGAACATTTTTTTTTAATCAGAAGTTCTGATTGAATTCTTTTAGAAATTATGATTCGGTTATTACTAACGTTTCATTGTCTAAGTTGATTCAGAACCTCTTTTAAAGCAAAACAGCTGTTACGTTTTATCTCGGGATGGTAAACCTGTCGTTACTATTCATGGATATGCGCGCGTGCAGTTGAAGGGACGCCGACCATAGGTAACTGTGCTAGTCACCTCATTTGTCTTTATTATCTCTCCTCACGTCACGTAACATTAAATGCTAGTCATCATTCGTTTCATTTTATTTTCTTTTAAATACTCTTCAAAATGGTTTTTGGTTTCCTATCTCTTTGTTTTCCTCTTAAAATTTTTTTTTTCTCTCTCTCTCTCTCTCTCTCGTTTTTCATTTCTTCTCTCAAAACCTAGCGTTCACCCTAAGCCTGTTGTAGCTCCATGACTCAAAGGCGACAGATCTCTGTGCATCTCGGGATGGCTCTTCTAATACCGCTCAAGTCAGATCCTTCTTTGATGTTGTTATCAATTTTCATCCAAAGACAGAAGACTTTCTTGAGTTGTGGGAAGATATGCTCAACTTCTATGTTGAGTTTCTTGACCGAATGTTGTTTTTTTTTAATTTTTGTAGTCATTTCCTCTTTGGAAATTTTTTTTGTATTTGCTAGGAATGTTTCTCATCTTGTTAAACATAGGAACCTTTTGTAATATCTTTTGATTATCAATGAAAAGTTTCCTTGTGTTTTACATTCCAGTAAATGTTTTCTTTTGTCGTTTTATACATCTGATTCTTTAAATATTCTTTTTGATGTTATGACAAAAAGGGGGAGAAGATAAATGATAAATGATTTGATTAAATCTATCAGTTGCTGGGTAAAGGCTCCCACACATTCACTAACAAGAACTGCAAGTTCTATATGGTTTAAGTGTTTTGCAGGTACAGAAAAGTGAAGTGAATCTTCAGAAGCAAACACTAGAAGCAAAACCATAAGAAGCGTTATTCTGTAAAAGGAATAAGCTCTTGGAAACTGAAGCAAGCTGAGTGCTGTCAAGCTTCAGAGATCAGAAGCAAGAAAGAAGAATGAATCAGAAGCACTGATAACAGAATTTGAATATCATTGTCTATCCTGTTCTGACAAAATTCTATTTGCTCTGATACATATAATGTTATGGCTCTGATACATTATTTGCTCTGATATATTATTTCAGCCTATATGGCTCTGATACATATAATGTGTTCAAACATACATTTTATGTTCTAACTCGTTCATGCTGACTTTTGTCGTTTAGTTTTTGTTCTGTAACATTTCAGGATGTAGAGATGCTCTGATGATGCTCTGGTACATTCAACAATGTTCTGATACAAATCTAGCATGAAGTGATGTTGGTAGACATTCAAAGTTCTGAAGCTATCCGAGGGAAGCAGAAATCAGAAGATGTGAATGTTCTAAAAGATCCAGAAAACTCAAGTTCTGAAGCTGTCCTGAATGGAAGCAGAAATCAGAAGCTGTGAATGTTCTGAAGATCAAAGAAATTCAAGTTCTGAAGCTGTCCTGAATGGAAGCAGAAGTCAGAAGCTGTGAATGTTCTGAAGATCAAAGAAATTCAAGTTCTGAAGCTGTCCACGATGGAAGCAGGAATCAGAAGCTGTGAGTGTTCTAAGGATCTAAAGAAATTCAAGTTCTGAAGCTGTCCAATGGAAGCAGAAGTCAGAAGCTATGAATTCTCTGAAGGCAGAAGCTTATATGATCGTCTCTACCGAAATAATCAGGGAAGTCTTTTATCAAAGTTCTTCGAGTATTTATTTCAGGGGGAGATTATTTATCTCAGGGGGAGATTGTTAATCTCAGGGGGAGACATATTCATATGCTTATGCTATAGCTGTGTAATTTGTCTTTTGCCGTCTACTCTTTCTGATCGCAAATTCATATCATTTATATATGTTTTTGTCATCATCAAAAAGGGGGAGATTGTTAGAACAAGATTTGTTCTTATCAATTATCTTAGTTTTGATGATAACAATAATATGAATTTTGCTTAAGATAATATGGTACTCTAATCCAATGCAATTTCCCTTTCAGGAAATATATAAAGAGTACGCATAATTCAGCGCTCAGAAGTTGTGTCTCAAATGGTTCAGCATGCAACATCAGAACATGGTCTGGCAAGACATCAGAAGATGGTCGAAGCAGAATCAGAACATGGGTCTATGGAAGCATCAGAAGAACATGAGATCAGAAGCACTGAAGATCAGAAGATGGTATCACGCTCAGAAGCACTTCAAGGTCAGAAGATCAGAAGATGCTATGCACCAAGCTGTTTGACTCTGATGATATTCAAACGTCGTATTCACAAACATCAGATCAGAAGGAAGTACAGGTGGCAGACTACGCTGACTGACAAAAGGAACGTTAAAAGCTACTAAAGGCTACGTCAGTAGACACAGCGTGAACAAGGCTCGAGGTAGTTGACAAAAGCGTATAACATTAAATGCAAAGCTGTACGGAACACGCAAAGCATTAAATGCACTCAACGGTCATCTTCTCAACGCCTATAAATATGAAGTTCTGATGAGAAGCAAGGTTAACGATTCTGCTCCAAAACAACTCAAATTAACTTGCTGAAACGCTATTCAATCAAAGCTCAGAATCTTCATCAAAGCTCACTACATTGCTGTTGTAATATATTAGTGAGATTAAGCTTAAACGATTAAGAGAAATATCACAGTTGTGATTATCGCTTTTAAGAAGCATTTGTAAACTCTTAGAATTACATTAAGTTGTAAGGAACTAGAGTGATCGTGTGATCAGTATACTCTAGGAAGTCTTGGCAGTTGGCTGAGCAGTTTGTAACTAGAGTGATCAGGTTGATCAGAATACTCTAGGGAAGTCTTAGGAGTGAACTAAGCCTAGAGTGATCGTGTTGATCAGTAGACTCTAGAAAAGTCTTAGAGGGTATCTAAGCAGTTGTTCCTGGAGTGATCAGTGTGTGATCAGAAGACTCTGGAAGACTTAGTTGCGGACTAAGTGGAAAACCATTGTAATCCGTGCGATTAGTGGATTAAATCCTCAGGTTGAGGTAAATCATCTCTGCGGGGGTGGACTGGAGTAGCTTCGTTAACAGCGAACCAGGATAAAAATAATTGTGCAATTTATTTTTATCGTCCAAGATTTAAAGAAACACTTATTCAATCCCCCCCCTTTCTAAGTGTTTTTCTATCCTTCAGCTCACTCTCTCAATCAGTACTGAATCATTTGCCTATAAATAAGAGAGCATACCTCAGTAGAAAAACACACCAAAGCAACCATATTCCTTGCTTTCTCTTTCTCTTCTCATGCTTATGGTTTTTCAAAGTTCTTTGGCAAGAAGAATCGTTTTCTTCAAACCAGAGCTTATCTTTGGAAAGTAAGCATTCTAACATCTCAAAGGGGTTCATTTGAGGTGATCCAAGCACCTGGATCACTTCTGTAAGTGGAGGAACGCCATTGTTGCTCTCACTTTGGAGCTGTTGCAGTTGGAGGTCCACAGAGCAATTCAGAAGGCTCCAAGCAAGGTTAAGCATCCAGGCACGTTCCATAGGAGGTAGTGGAGCTATCCAGATGGTCGCAGCTCATCTGTAACTCAAGAATCATCACTCTCCATGTCCACTTGAAGTTCAAATCGAGGGAGGTCCATAGAGCAATTCAGGAGAATTGAAGTTACAATAAGCATTCAGTTAGCATCACTGAGTCCCAAGGAAGCTTTTGGGATCACTCATACAAGCCCAGGTGCTCTCTACCATCCTCACGACCTCCATTTTCAGAGGTAAGTTTCTGAACTCCACCTCTTTAATTTAAGCACTCTTTGTGGTAAAGCTCGATTCTATCTTGTTCAGCATCATCAGAGGATTGAAAACCCTCTGTCATCATTCATTTATTCATCTTGTGCATCATTTAATTTTAAAATTAGGGTTTATGTGTTCTTCGTGTTCATGATGAAATTCGTTAGTTACACTTAGACTAAATGAATTTTGAGCCCATGATCATGTTCCTTGTCCAAAAACGAGTGAGATTGATGTTTACATCATGCCATTTAGTTGAGAAACCAGAGAGTTTGGAATTTGAAAATCTGAAGCTCGAGGAAGAAGATGAACATGGCGCGCGCAAAATTTGAATCTTCTGGCTTGTTTTAAAATATATTATGTTGGATGCGTGTGAATAACAAACTGCGCGCGTAGCCCAGATGGTGGGAGTTTTGGCCAATGACTTGGAGGGCGCGAGTTCAAGCCCTCTAGGTGACAAAACCATTTTTTTATCACCTTTTCCACTTAATTTCTTCACAACTATAACCAATTAGTTAACCTACCAAATTAGCTCCTTTTTAATTCATTTTTTATGCACTTATTGATTAATATATATATTTTATAAATAATCAAAAAAATCATAAAAATATTATTTATTTTATATGTTTTTATTAGGTTAAAAAGGGTGTTGTTTTAAGTATTTTAAAATATATTTCAATATATGTTTTCATTAGAATTTCAAAACCTGATATTTCATAAGTGTTTTAGTGTTAAAAACCCTAATCATTTAGGTCTTAATTAGGTATAGATTTTGTCTGTGCTTCAATTAAGTTGACTTTTGTCAAAATTCAAATCATGTTCAAACTTCAAAGTAAACAGACGATCGAGGTTTTCAAACCACAGAACCCCGTATCTTTTCAACTGTTTTCATAAACAATAAATCATTTTTAAGTGGGCCTCTAATAGAGGGTAAGTCCCAACACCTTCTTCTCTTCTTAGCTTGTTTTCCAAAACTGTATTTTCAAAATCTCCTTTCTGTTTTCAAAAACATTCTTCTGGTATTTGAAGGGCATTATTCCCGGTGAAACTCTTCAGATACCTATGTGACCTATGTCCATCTTCACTTCTTCTGTTTTCAAAAACCATTAACTGTTATCATATATATATTCAACTGTTATCCACCAATTATTGTTGAGGCTCTGTACATACTTCTTCAATGGCCTCCACTCCATCCAGGTTAGGCTTTACAAGCTTTCCATTTACAGTCTTTATTTAAATTACTGTCAAATATAGAACTGTGCATATATATATATATATATATATATATATATATATATATTAGTTTAGAACTACGTTTGAGTGTAAACCCTAGGACAGTTAAAACTATATATATATTATAGGAATATGACCTAGGATTGAGAATGTCTTCCCGGTGAAGGCTCTTTCCTAATTAGAGATCTGTAGTTCAAACCCCCAAGATGAATTATTCCCGGTGAAACATCTTGGCAAAAACCTTAGAATCCAAAAATAGGACACATCCACCCAAAGAGGAATTATTCCCGGTGAAACCTCTTACCCATTTGCTTAGAGCCAAAATAAGTTCAAAACCACATAGCTTTCTCTTGTGCTATAACAAGGACCCTCGATGACCCTCGATTAGCCTCCTCTTGGGCTTTGTACAAGGACCCACAGGCTTCTTAAAAGCATTTCCAGCTTCCTCTTGAGCTTGTATACAAGGACCCATCAGGTTTCTTATAAACATAGGAACAGGTCTTTAGTCACCTTTTAACATACCCTGGTGAGTTTCTTCCAATTTAAACCAGACTTTAAACAAGCTAAGTTTGTCTCAATTTTACATTGAGTACACCTTTTGGAATGAGAGACATGGACAGTCTCTGTCACCCTTATCTTCATCAATTTTCCTTAGCAGAGTCTAGGATCCATGTTTGCTTATCCTCAGTCAGTGTCAGCCTTCATCTTGGGCTTTAAACAAGAAGTCTCCACTAGATAATCTTTCTGCCAATCAATTTAACAAAAACCCCTGGAAAGGGTTAGCCTTCAAACATTCCTTCATTTTAACAAAAACCCCTGGAAAGGGTTAGCCTCCAAAATCACTTCAAAAACCAAAGATTCATTTCTCTTAGGAGATAATTTCCCCAAAAGAGTCAAAACCCCTGGAAAGGGTCAGCCTCCAAAAAACATGACAAAAATCAATCTTTTAACAGACAATTTCACCAGCTGAGTCAAAATCCCTGGAAAGGATTAGCTTCCAAAAAAAATCAGTCTTTTAATAAATAAATCTTTCAATAGAGTCAAAAATCCAACAAAAACAGTTAGCCTCAACCTTGGGCTTCATACAAGGCACCAAAAACAATAAATTCCCCTGTTAATAGTCAGCCTCAACCTTGGGCATTGTACAAGGCAGATAATAGAGTCTCCCCTAGTGAGTCCTTCATTGTTCAATAGCCACAACCTTGGGCTTTGTACAAGGCAGATAAACCATATGTTGTGTGTCAAAGATTCCTAACATCTAGGATCTTTTCCCAATTAGAGTCATCCATACTCAGTTTATTTAAGAGTCCGCCACAACCTTGGGCTTCATACAAGGTAGAAAATAATATTTCCCCTAAGTAGAGTCAGCCTCAATTCTGGGCTTTGTACAGAACATAAAAATCCCTTGTAAATTAATCCCCAGTGGAGTTTTCTCCCAGAGTCATAATAATAATTAATCAATCAAAAAGCCTCAAGCTTGGGCCTCATACAAGCCAGCTAAAAATCAAATCTTTTATACAGTAGACAGACATAGCTTATCTCTATAGAGAGATCTTTCCTCTATCTCACCACATTCAAACAAACAAACATTACATCATTTCAATTTTAATCAAGTCTCCTATTTAGGATTTTGAAAGGCATGAGCTGGCAGTAAAACCCAGACATGTGGTAACTTTCCCTAATTTGGATGAGCATCTTTCTTTCATTTAAGAGGCATTTGACTGGTATACTTGCACATACACAAGTAAGGCCCCCCTCTTGAATGAAATGAATTCAGTTATTCTGTCACTCTTTTAATGTTTGTGGTGGAATAGTAGAAATACCTCTCTATAAAGATGACTTCATGTCTCTTTACTGTAAACAGAGATTTAATTCAAGCTTCAACCTTGAGCTTCAAGCAAGGCACCCAAAAATAATTAATAATTAATTAGTTCCCCGAACTACATTAAGCTCTGACTTCCATTAGGGATATGTAGGCATGAGGTTCACAAGGAATCTCAGCGAGCTAATAAAATACCAAAAATAGTCAGTCAGTCAGTCTGTATTTCTTTTATTCAATTCAATTCCTTCTCCTAACACAAAGGAGAAACTTTCCCAATAATCATTAGCAGCACAAACACATTTAGACACAGAGAAGGTTCCTGTAGAGTACTACAGATATGTAGGGTGTTTAAACACTTCCCTATGTATAACCGACCTCCCGGACTCCAGAATTTCTAGTCTAGGTGAAATCCCCACACTTAGCAAACTCCTAGGGTTTAGTTGAGATCTTTTTTCCCCTTTCCCACTCGTAGGATAAATAAGAAAGTTCGTGTGATATCGTAGGAAGAACTGAAATAAAATTCATCCCACCACGGGCGCATTCTCCTTCCAAATTTCGCGTGAAGGGTCTAGCGTGCCGTCCTCCCAAGTGAAACGGGGAGGTAAAAAAAACGACAACCACAGAAAAATGGCGACTCTGCTGGGGATATAAGTGGTAAAAACCTTGGTTTTTCATCCAAACCAATGGTTGACCTGTTGCTGGTCCAGCCCCAATGAGGAATTAGGGATGCCAAATTCCCCCTCAAACAAGAGAGGTCCTGCCTAACCTCTGTGTCATTTCATGTGTTTGCTGCATTTATATTTGTTTATTTTGTTTATTCTGTATCGGGAAAGGGCTTGATTCCCCCTTGTGGTGAGAAATCCTATACCCGGATTTGAGTGCAACATAAGATAGGATGGAGGATGTCTTCCCGGTGAAGGCCCTCTAATCTTGGTTCACAATTCTACTCTTGGGATTTGCCTGGCTGGTTGTGATTAACTGCGCCAATGCATTCCGAGACTGATTTGTACCAAGAGGACCTAGAAACACATTAACCCCACTTAAAGCCTTTTTAGGACGTAGAGCGGTGATTACGGAAGTAATTGTCACGCAGATACTACACTCAGAGAAAACTCTCTTATAGATACCAGTCAATGTATCTTTAAGGTTGAGCAAAAACTCTGAGACCCCTAGAACCCGTTCTACAGGTACAAAAATCCTTATCCTTAGTTTACCATTGGGGCGAGGTTTGCGTTTTGACTTCATGACCACTATACCCTTCTGCGCCATGTTTGTTAAAAACTCTTGTGTGTGCATTCATGCATTCATGCATCATTCATTAATAACAACTAAAAACAAAAAGAGTCTTTTTCGAGTCGTTTTTCAAGGAAACTAAATAACGAACGTTTTGAACTTCATAGAAAGAGAGAAACGGAGAAAGGACTTAAGGATCTATACCATGGATTATGGGAGAAAGAGAGCTAGGAAATACACCTTCAAGATTCCCCAGGTCGAGGAACTGGGAAAGCTCGGAAAACTGGTGGTCAACCCCCAGGCTTTCAACGAGAAGTATGGAAAACTTCTGCCTTTCCTCAATACCAACATTGTGGATGGGATCCTTCCCACATTGGTACAGTTTTACGATCCAACGTATCACTGCTTCACCTTTCCAGATTATCAGCTCATGCCTATGTTGGAGGAGTACTCTCGTCTGATTGGAATACCCGTGTACGCGCAAGATCCGTACTCCGGTTTGGAAAAGAATCCTTACGACATTATCATCGCTGCAACTACTCCTTTGAACATAGTCGACATCAGAACTCATATGGTGAGTAGAGGAGGAATTCAAGGATTGCCTTCCAAATTCCTGTTTGATCAAGCTCGGTACTTCGTCAGCATCCAAGATATGAGCGCTTTTGAGGAAATCTTGGCTTTGCTTATCTACGGATTGTTTTTGTTCCCTAACATTAACGATTTCGTTGACATCAACGCAATTCAGATCTTCTTAATTGGAAATCTAGTTCCAACCTTGCTTGCGGATGCTTATCACTCTGTGCATTCGAGAAACCTGCAGCGAGGAGGATTAATCACATGCTGCGTACCGTTGTTATACGAATGGTTCGTTTCGCACCTGCCAAAGTCTAGCACTTTCTGGAACATGAGGGATGGCCTTTACTGGTCACAGAAAATCATGTCCCTCACTCATACGGACATTGAGTGGTGTAGTCCTGACAACGACGAAACCAAGATCATCTTCAGTTGCGGAAGTTTTCCCAACATACCCCTTATTGGAACTAAGGGAGGAATCAGTTACAATCCAGCTTTAGCCCGTCGTCAATACGGCTATCCCATGAAAAATATACCAAGTAACATCCAATTGGAGGGTCTGTTTTTCAAGAACATCGACGATCATGGCAACATGCTGAAGAAGGAAATTGTCCAAGCCTGGCGTCTTGTACACAGCAAAGGGAGAAGATTATTAGGAAAACATCTTTGCATCTCCCTGGATCCTTACCTTCAATGGGTACGCGTCAGAGCATTCAAGCTCAGGATGCCATATCAGCATCAAGAACCCATTCCCCTAAGGGAACCAATATACCTTTTCTCCACCGATGTTGAAAAGTTACAAGCGGCATTAAACAAGGTATGCCAAGAAAGGAATGCTTGGAGGAACAAGTACCGAATTGTCAACACGGAAAATGTTGAGATTCAAAACATCCTAAGAAGGAAGGATGAGTTACTTGAAGTGCTCGATCGACAAGTGTCACAAACGTCACTTTCTCATCATATCCCTCCTGCTTCCTGGATCTTCGATCAGCTCACGTCAGAGAACGCTCAGCTCAAGAAACAGAAGAAGATGTTAGAACGTGAAGTTGGCTCTTCGTCAAAGTTTTAGAGTCCTTTCTCTCAGTTTCTCTGTATTTCCATTTTCAAAGTGTGTAAAAAAACGGCGTTTTCGCTTAATTAATAAAAGTTTGATGTTTCATAACGTAATTATGGTGTTTCCTTGAAAAATATTAACTTAATTGCATATCATACATCGCTTTAGTCGTACGCACTGACACGAGAATTGTCGCGGATCTAATAGTCACTTTCCTTTCTCCAGAAAGAGAGGAGGAGAAGGAGGTGAACCAAGACTTTCAAGTTGTCTCATCCATACAACACTCGTTCAAGTCGCAAGAAAAGAATGGAAGACTTTGAGCAAGAGAATGGAGAACTCAGAGAAGAGTTTAATACTCTCAAAGATGCTATTGAAAGGCTCAATAACATGGTAGAAGCCCTGGTAGTTGCACAGAATCGACCAACGCCAGAAGAACCACAAAGGACTGTGGTTTCCGAGATTGTTTCTACTCCTATTCCTCAGTATGCCATGCCACCCAACCGACCTTGGGGCATGCCGTATAACTTTATTCCAGAAGGGTACATACCCCCAGTTTCTGAAGTTCCAAGAGCTACAATGGAGATACAACCACCGGAGGGTTACAAACCTCGGGAAATTGAAGTTCCAAGAGAAACGGCAATGGGTTTCACACAACAGAATGCTGAGATTCCAAGATCTGCTGTCATGGCTTCTCCACAACCCATTATGCATACTTTTCCTCCACAGGGCGGACAAGTATATCATCACGCTCCCAGTGAGGACGCTGGCGTGTATGAAAGATTGGACGAGTTCCAGGAGCAGTTTCTGCAAATGCAGAAGGAACTCAAGACTCTTCGAGGACAAGATCTATTTGGGAAGAATGCTGCAGACCTCTGTCTGGTTCCAAATGTTAAGATTCCTCACAAATTCAAAGTACCAGATTTCGAGAAGTACAAAGGGAATTCATGCCCACAAAGTCACCTCGTAATGTACGCTCGAAGAATGTCAACTCAGACTGATAATCAACAATTACTCATTCATTATTTTCAAGACAGCCTGACTGGTGCTGCACTCAAATGGTACATGAACTTGGACAGTTCAGAGATTCGTACCTTTCGAGACCTCGGAGAGGCCTTCGTCAAACAGTATAAGTACAATCTGGATATGGCTCCCGACAGAGATCAACTCCGGGCCATGACTCAAAAGGATAGAGAAAGCTTCAAGGAATACGCTCAGAGATGGCGTGAAGTTGCTGCTCAAATTTGTCCACCACTTGAAGAGAAAGAAATGACAAAAATCTATCTCAAAACTTTGAGTCCATTTTACTATGGACGAATGGTTGCAAGTGCACCAAGTGACTTTACCGAGATGGTAAACATGGGTGTACGTTTAGAAAAAGCAGTTCGAGAAGGACGCTTAAACAAAGAACCAGAATCTTCTATTGGTCCAAGGAAGTATGGAAGTTCTTTCCAGAAGAAAAAGGATCAAGATGTCAGCAATGTCTTGCACAAAATCAAGAAGAAATTTCAACCTCAAGTTGCAGCGATAACTCTGGTTGTTAACTCAGCGCCAGCTTATCAACCTCAGGTCCCGCAACAACAAATTCAACAAAGGTCGCAACAACCTCAGCAGCAGGTTCGACCTCCAAATTACAACAATCGGGCTCCAAGGTATCCTGCCTTTGATCCCATACCAATGCCGTATGCGGAATTGTTTCCAACATTACTGGAAAAAGGACTCATTCAAACAAGAAGTCCTCCAAATCCTACAAACAGTTCCTCACCATGGTATAAGGCTGACCAATCTTGTCCCTATCATCAGGGGGCACCAGGTCACAATATTGAGAACTGTTTCCCTTTCAAGATTGACGTCCAACGATTAGTGAAGAGCGGAATGCTATCCTTCAAAGATACTAGTCCAAACGTCCAAGCAAATCCTTTGCCGCAGCATAAAGAAGCTTCAGTAAGTCTGATAGATCAACACCCTAACGTCATTCAAATCTACGACATTCTTCAGATAGGGGAAAATCTTGTCAAGATGCACGCTAAACAAGCTGGGTACGGCCATGTACCACCTCACAACTACTTCACATGCGATATTTGTCCAAAGAATAATCAAGGATGTGCCGTAGTTCAAGCTGCATTACAAGAACAAATGGACTTACGATGGATTCAACATATCCGAGTCAGGACTGAACATGACATCAACATGGTTCAAGGATGTCCAGGAGAATACAAAATCTACAAAGTTGAAGATCTTGAAGGATCGGTAGTCAGGTTCCATAAAACTTTAAATGGACTTGCCTACTTTGGAACAGATTTCCACGCTTACAGTAGATGCAGAATTTGTCGAAGAAATTCACAAGGATGTTTGCGTGTTCGCAACGACATTCAAAAGCTGATGGATGACAATACCATTACTGTTCTTGCCAACAGAGAAGATGACGAAGTCTTTACCGTATCTCCTCAAATTAATCAAGTTGAACCAATGCAAGTTAAGTATGACAGCAGGAAGACAGCAATTGCTCCGTTAGTCATCTACTTACCAGGTCCTGTACCGTATGAGTCTAGCAAGGCTATACCATACAAGTGCAATGCTACATACATTGAAAATGGTAAGGAAATACCATTACCGTCTGTTGTCAACATTGCTGATGTTAGTCGAGTCACCAGAAGTGGACGAGTCTTCAACAGAGCAACAAAAAGTGTGGAAAAGCCTTCGGAGGAAGTACCACATAGGTAAGACAATCATCCGACCAATGCTGTTCAAGCGAAAGAAAATGATGAGATCTTGAAGTTAATCTAGAGGAGTGAATACAACATTGTAGATCAATTACTACATACTCCGTCTAGGATTTCTGTCCTTTCCCTGCTATTGAGTTCTGAAGCTCATAGGGAAGCTCTACAGAAAATTTTGGAACAAGCTTTTGTAGAACCTAGCGTCACGATAAGCCAATTCAACAACATTGTTGCCAACATCTCCGCCGGAACTAACCTTAGTTTCTGTGACGAAGATCTTCCTGAAGAAGGAGTGGACCACAATCTTCCACTTCACATCTCAGTTGGCTGCATGGGTGATGTACTCACAGGAGTCCTAATAGACAATGGATCCTCTCTCAATGTCATGCCGAAATCAACATTGTCAAGATTATCTTTCGAAGATTACCCTCTAAGAAAAAGTCATGTCATCGTCAAAGCATTTGATGGATCAAGGAAGTCAGTTTTCGGAGAAGTGGATCTTCCCATAACTATTGGACCTCAGACGTTCAAAATCACTTTCCAAGTTATGGATATTCCAGCACAATACAGTTGTTTGCTAGGTCGCCCATGGATTCATGAGGCTGGGGCAATTACTTCAACACTTCATCAGAAACTGAAGTTCATAAGGAATGACAAATTGGTAACCGTATGTGGAGAACGAGCTCTAATCGTCAGCAACCTGTCATCATTCTCCGACATAGAACCAAAAGAAGTTGTTGGAACTAAATTCCAAGCACTTTCCCTGGATAAGGAAAAAGGAAAGGAGAAAGCAGCGTCTATCTCTTCCTACAGAGATGCAATCCAAGTTATAAAGGATGGCACTACCAGTGGTTGGGGGCACATTAATATTCCTACCAACAACAAGAACAGAACAGGAGTTGGATTCTTTCCAACATCATCAAAGACTATTCCAGGAATTGAGGTAGTTCTTCCAATTCAAGAAACTTTCCGCAGCGGAGGTTTTCTTCAACCTGTTCAACAAACAGTCAATACCATCGGTACGGAAAACACCGATGAAGAGGAATGGCTATCCTATCTTAACAAAGCAGGATACATATCCCTATCAGAGTCTGAATCACCTTGCTGTTATCCGACTAAGGGATCTGAAAATAAGACTCAACCAAGCAGTGATGAAGTTACTAACAGCTTCACCACCAGAAGTCATGGTTCATCAGAAGAAGTTCCTCCTATCCCCGAAGAAACCTGGGATACATTAGGAGAACCAAGCGGGAAATTCGACTACATAGTGAAATACTCCGCTCCTGAAAGTTCAAGAATCTCTCTTGAAGATATTGTTCCAACTGGATGGAATAGTGATTTTGAGTACCTCTCTCAGCCAAAAGAGATGTATAACCCTTGCTATTCATCATCATCGACTGGTGAAATCATCATTGAGGATTATATCCCCAAGTCACCTTCCGAGGCTACGGACCTAGAGTTCACATATCTAGTCAATGCCATCTTGGGAGAAGAGCAAGACCAAAATACAGAAGAGGATGATCTCGAAAGTGTCTCCGACAACGAGTCTCTCCATTCAGAAGATTGGAAGTTTCCTCAAAAGAAAGTTCGACATACTCCACTTGGAAATGGGTATGCTCACACCGCTCAGTCTGCTGAAGTAGAAGAAGATCGTCTGAGTGTTGCAAAGATAGTGGTTGGTAAATCAAGACCTACCACAGGCCAGCTTAAGCCTAAGGTTCCAGATTACTTAGTGCACAATGGGGTTCGCCACTATTGGACAGCTGTTGAAGTTTCAACTGTTGTTCATACTCCTAAGTAGGAACTTTCACCGTTATTTTGTCCTCTCACCATAGCCCAGGGTGAAGAGATGTTTCATAGGGCTTTGCATTTTACTATTTCTTAGGAAAATGTCCCTCTTTGCTTCACCCAAAGTAATAGAGTTTTGTTTTATAGGGTCTTTGTTTCAAGAAATGACTGTCAATAAATAAAAATGTCATTCTGTTCCTTCGTTTAGTTTTCCCTTTTCTTTTTTCGGAAATTGGTAATCCTAAAAAACACCCTTAAAAAACATCAAAAAATTTCATTAACTGCATACACCGAGTCTTCCCTCGTTGTCTAAATAAAACTTATCACACATATGCAGATTAATCATAAAATACCCCGTTGAAACGTGCGACCGTATGACTTCTCCAAGCTTTGGGTTTCTTGTATTCGAGGCAGAGGAAGAAGAAGACGAAGAAATATCAAAGGAAATTTCACGATTACTTCAACAAAAGGAAGAGGCCATTCAGCCATACAATGAGCCTCTGGAGATCATTAACCTTGGTTCCGATGGAAACAGAAAAGAGGTTAAGATTGGAGCTTCGCTCAGTTCAGAGATCAGAGAGAGTTTGATACAACTGCTCAAAGAATTCTCAGATGTCTTCGCTTGGTCTTATCAAGATATGCCAGGGTTGGATACCAGTATAGTGGAGCATCACTTACCATTAAAAGCAGAATGCCCTCCGGTCAAGCAAAAATTAAGAAGAACTCATCCGGAGATGGCCATGAAAATCAAAGAGGAAGTTCAAAAGCAGATCAACGCAGGTTTCCTCGTCAGTTCAGAATACCCTCAGTGGTTAGCTAACATTGTTCCCGTTCCTAAGAAAGACGGAAAAGTCCACATGTGCGTCGACTACAGAGATTTGAACAAAGCTAGCCCTAAGGATGATTTTCCTTTACCACATATTGATATGTTGGTAGACAGTACAACAAAATCCAAAGTTTTCTCATTCATGGATGGATTTTCAGGATACAACCAAATCAAAATGGCACCTGAAGACATGGAGAAAACAGCTTTCATCACCCCCTGGGGCACGTTGTGCTATCGTGTTATGCCTTTTGGACTAAAGAACGCAGGGGCAACTTATCAAAGAGCCATGACTATGCTTTTCCACGACATGATGCATAAAGAAGTGGAAGTCTATGTGGACGACATGATTGCCAAATCAGAAAATGAAGAAGATCACATACAAAATATGACAAAGTTATTTCGACGCTTACGGAAGTTTCAGCTTCGCCTGAACCCCAACAAGTGTACCTTTGGTGTCTACTCAGGAAAACTCCTTGGTTTCATTGTCAGCAAACGAGGAATTGAAGTAGATCCAGACAAAGTCAAGGCAATTCAAGAAATGCCTTCACCCAGAACCGAGAAACAAGTTAGAGGATTTCTTGGACGTCTGAATTACATCTCGAGATTCATATATCTCATGACTGCAACTTGTGCTCCTATTTTCAAACTTCTACGGAAAAATCAAAGTTGCGTCTGGAAAGACGATTGTCAGAAAGCGTTCGACAGCATTAAAGAATATCTGCTCGAACCACCCATCCTGTCTCCTCCAGTGGAAGGAAGACCTTTGATAATGTACTTAACCGTCTTAGAAGACTCCATGGGTTGTGTCCTTGGACAGCAAGACGAGACAAAGAGAAAAGAGCATGCCATTTACTACCTAAGCAAGAAATTCACTGACTGCGAATCCCGCTACTCCATGCTCGAGAAGACGTGTTGTGCTTTGGCCTGGGCTGCCAAGCATCTCCGCCAGTACATGATTCGACATACTACTTGTTTGATCTCTCATATGGATCCAATCAAGTACATCTTTGAGAAGCCTGCCTTAACTGGGAGAATTGCCAGTTGGCAGATGTTGTTATCAGAATATGACATTGAGTATCACGCACAGAAAGCCGTGAAAGGAAGCATTCTAGCTGAGCACCTGGCTCACCACCCACTCAATGGTCATGAATCAACCAATTTTGACTTTCCGGACGAGGACGTCATGTACCTCAAGATGAAAGATTGCGACGAGCCACTACCAGACGAAGGACCTGAGATAGGATCCCAGTGGGGCTTAATCTTTGACGGAGCTGTCAATGCTTATGGACGAGGAATTTGGGCAATCATTGTAACACCTCAGGGTACCCATATTCCATTTACTGCCAGATTAACTTTCAAATGCACAAACAATGAGGCCGAATATGAAGCTTGCATCATGGGTCTCGAAGAAGCCGTGGATCTAAGAATCAAACACTTGGATGTATACGGAGATTCTGCTTTGGTCATCAATCAAATCAAAGGAGAATGGGAAACACGCCAACCAGGGCTAATTCCTTACAAAGACTACGCGAGAAGATTGTTACCATTCTTCGACAGGATAGATTTTCATCACATTCCTCGTGAAGAAAACAACTTGGCTGATGCATTAGCCACACTCTCTTCCATGATTAGGATAAATCATTGGAATGACATTCCTCGGATCGATGTTATGCGCCTGGATAGGCCCGCTCATGTTTTCACAGTAGAAGCAATCATTGACGACAAACCGTGGTATCACGACATCAAGAACTTTCTTCAAAAGCAAGAGTACCCTCTTGGGGCGTCAAAGAAAGATAGAAAGACTTTGAGAAGGTTAGCTTGTAGATTCTTCCTGAATGAAGATGTTCTGTACAAGAGAAACTTCGACATGGTTTTGCTCAGATGCGTTGACAGAAAAGAAGCAGAAGTACTCATGAGAGAAATACATGAAGGTTCCTTTGGTACTCACACCAATGGACATACCATGACAAGGAAAATACTGAGAGCAGGATATTATTGGTTGACGATGGAGTCAGATTGCTACCAGTACGCAAAGAGGTGTCACAAATGTCAGATCTACGCCGATAGAATTCATGTGCCACCATCTCTTCTCAACATACTCTCTTCCCCTTGCCCTTTCTCCATGTGGGGAATCGACATGATTGGAATGATCGGGCCAAAAGCGTCCAACGGACATCGCTTCATCTTGGTAGCTATAGACTATTTCACCAAATGGGTTGAAGCAGCTTCATATGCAAACGTTACAAGACAAGTTGTCGTCAGGTTTATCAAGAATCACATCATCTGTCACTACGACATTCCTAGCAAGATAATCACTGACAATGGGTCAAATTTGAATAACAAAATGATGAAGGAACTTTGTGAAGAATTCAAGATTGAACATCACAACTCATCTCCTTACAGACCAAAGATGAATGGAGCTGTAGAAGCAGCTAACAAAAACATCAAGAAAATCGTTCAGAAGATGGTCATCACTTACAAAGATTGGCACGAAATGCTCCCGTATGCTCTTCATGGTTACCGTACATCAGTACGTACTTCGACTGGAGCAACTCCTTTCTCCCTTGTATATGGCATGGAAGCAGTCCTACCTATAGAGGTTGAGATTCCATCGATGAGAGTCTTGATGGAGGCAAAATTAACAGAAGCCGAGTGGTGTCAAAGAAGATTCGATGAATTGAACTTGATCGAAGAAAAGCGCATGACAGCTTTATGCCGCGGTCAGCTATATCAACAAAGAATGAAGAAAGCTTTCGACAAAAAGGTTCGACCTCGCACAATCAAAGAAGGTGACCTTGTACTCAAAAAGATTCAATCTTTTCTCACAGATTCGAGAGAGAAATGGACTCCCAATTATGACGGCCCCTACGTGGTCAAAAGAGCTTTCTCAGGAGGAGCCTTAATACTCACGACTATGGATGGAGAAGAATTCACCCGTCCTGTGAACGTCGACGCAGTCAAGAAATACTTCGCCTAAATAGTTAAAAGAACAGCTCGCTAAGTTGAAAACTCGCAAAGAGCGACTTAGGCAAAAAAGAGCGTCTCGGTGAATCGAAAACCCGAAAGGGCGATTCAGGCAAAAGTTAGAGACATAAAAAATAAATAATCAATCCCGGTAGACTTAAAACCCGAAAGGGGTAGTTTACGCAAAAGTTAGGGATATATGGCAAGTAACTGTGTTCAGGACAAACTTGATCTTTCAAAAATCCATAGCGGAGTATTCATCAGCAGTAGGTCATCTTCTACGAAGCACGAATACAGCGCAACTCAGAGTGGAAGGGAAAGATAACGGTCGTCACGTTTCATCGTAGCCCTTTTCCCAAAAAAAAATTACCAATTTCCAACTTTGTAAATACTCCATGGAATCAAGCATTTGGCTGATTACGATTCCATATATAATAATTTGAGCCCTGTGCCTTTCTTTGCAAATCGAGTCTTATTCAGTTTCTTGAAATGCATTTTAAGTTTAAACAGTAATTTTCTTGAAACAAATGTTTTCATAAAATAAAATGAATTTACTTGCAAAAAATAGAGGTGAAATTTTCTTTCTAAGGTTTACAAACAATAGGAAGAATGCAAACAGTTGCTCCGAGAACGGTTGAGACTCCGGGAACCAAGATTTCCCCATGAGGTCGCTTTGCGAACATCTCCCGATGACGGATCTTCACTTCAATTCATATCACTCACTTCGGACAACGGACAACTGATAACCAGGTATTCCCGACAGAGTTCGAACTACAAGAAGAGGACATCTTCTGATCAACAAGATTCAAGTCGTATCATAGGATTTTACATCTGCGACAATTCTATTCACTTTCACTTTACATTTTATATTTGTCATAATATTCATGCATAGATTATAACTGCATAGTCGAGTCAGGCTTTGATCATGTGAATGCCCGAGTCATTAAAGCATATACTCAAGATTCCCCTGCAAAGTTGTGAAAGGGTTTTCTTCTTCATGAAGAAGGTTCATACACCTAAATTCCCCAAGCAAGTCAACAAATGGTAGTCTCCCTCAAAGAGATAGTTTGTTCACTTTTGGAATTCCCCAACTAAGAATCTCCTGCAGAGCGACGCTCGACAGTCTTCTTCAGATGAGATAGTCTATTTCGCATTTTTGGAATTCCCCACAGGGTCGATGAGCGGTTCTCTTCTCCAAGAAGTATGGATTCCCCGACATAATTGATAAGTGGTAGTTTTCCTCCTAGGAAAACAGTTTGTTAATTCCCCTCAGAGTCGACAAATGGCAGTTTTCCTCTTAAGAAAAACAGTTTGTTAATTCCCCGGCATGAGTCGACAAATGGCAGTTTTTCCTCTTAGGAAAACAGTTTGTTGATTCCCTGGCATAAGTCGGTGAATGTAGGTTTTCACCCCGAAAACAGTTCGTCCGCTTTCAAGCAAAGTCATTAGCCCCTCAAAAGATCATGAGGCCATATGACATTCTTTCAAAGACGTCAAGTCAAAAGGAAAGATGGTGAAGTTTCTTTATTTACCATCAAATGGTATCTTACCTCCAAGTGCTGGTAAGAAGTTTGATGGGGAAACAAACCTTTGAAGTTTCTTTATTTACCGTCAAATGGTATCTTACCTCCAAGTGCTGGTAAGAAGTTTGATGAGGAAACAAACCCTTGAAGTTTCTTTATTTACCATCAAATGGTATCTTACCTCCAAGTGCTGGTAAGAAGTTTGATGAGGAAACAAACCTTTGAAGTTTCTTTATTTACCGTCAAATGGTATCTTACCTCCAAGTGCTGGTAAGAAGTTTGATGAGGAAACAAACCTTTGAAGTTTCTTTATTTACCATCAAATGGTATCTCATCTCCAAGTGATGATGAGAAGTTTGATGAGGAAACAAATCTTTGGAGAATTTCTCTTTATCTGAGATATTGTCCAAAAACACGATTGAGACCAGTTTCGAGATATGGACATCCGAAACAAGGGGGAGGTTGTTTACCTTTTTCTAAGTGTCAACACTTAGTTAAAGAAGATGGATTGAGCATTCTACACTGCCATCCATTCACCAGAATCCACATGACGTATTCCTACAGGAGTTTGTCTCCTCATCCCCCGCCAAGTGCGACAACGGGATCAAGTCATGCAAGGGTTTTATCAAAATTCGGGCATTCTTTGATATTTAAGTTTCTTTCACACAGGAGAGATCGAGATATCAATCTCTCTCCCTCCAGATAAAAGAAACTTAAATAGGGGCATCTGTCATACCCTAATTTTTGACCCCCCTGAGATGGCATATCTTCAGGATTTTCATCAGGTCAAAGCAAGTACCCAGAGCAGTCACTTCTTCATCTGGCATTTAATCGAGGATGTTCAAAGACAAGAAAACTCAGGCAAAGGATCAATCAGTAGAAGGATTAGTCTCTAACATAATCATAGGACTCAAGAGCTTCATTTTTTTTCACCTATGATTGATTAGACACCCAGTCCTCTGAGTACAGATTTACTCAGGTCACCAGACTAGGGTTTTTGAGCCTATCAAGGACTAAAATCAGGGATCACCTTTGGGAAACCCTAAAAAGCCCCAAGGTATCATTCAAAGACATCAATCATCTTCAAATAGCTCTCCTGTCATAACAATAAATTCAGAATAAGATATTGATTAAAATAGAACTAAATAATTCCATGACAATCTCGAAATTGAAATTAAATAGAATGCTTGAATACAAAAAATGTATGTTGTCCAAAAGTGAAAAGTTTGTTGGTACAAAAAACAGTACCAACAGACTAAGTAAAATAAACAATACATCCCATAAACTTAACAACAACAAAACATAAACCATAGGATTATAAGTTCCAGCAAATAAGATATAGGATGCATAAAATAAAAAAGTTGATGAAGTCTTCAAGCATTTGGTTCAATCTTCACTTTTTTGGGTGGTTTGGTTCCTGAATATTGTGTAAGTCCTAAAATCTGACAATCCGATTCTTCAACATCAACAGCATGAGGAACACTCTTTGAAGGGGTATTGGCCAAACTCTTGTCAGGATCATTTTCTCCAAATGCAGATAAGGACTCCTTCAAATGTAGTAAACAGATTTAGTAAATATGGAATAAAATACATGTTTTGCAGGAGAACATTGCAAAATAACAAATAACATACCATGGAAGTATCAACATGATCAGCAACAGCATTTTGCATGGGAGGAAGACTATGAGCCTGTGTTATACAATAGGATATTATTAATACAATTGGATTCCAATTAATTTAAGATATTCAAGCGGATTACTATAAACTGAAAAACCTCATCAGCAATATAATCCTTTTCAATTTGACTGACAAATTCTTCATCATAAGACAGCTTCCAAACAGATGCTTGCCCAAAGGTTGGTTGTACTTTAGCTCTCAAAGCCATTTTCTTTTCCAATAACATGTCAAGCTCGTCAGGATAAACCATGGAATCATCTTCACCATTATAAAGTTGAAAAAGTATGTTAGAAACCATATATTATTCTATTATACAAAGAAACTAAATTATTAACATACCTCTAACATTGATTTATGCATGCTATCAGCAGACTGTCCTATAATCTGCTCACAGTCGGCATCCCAAAATACAAATCGGAACTTTGATTCACCGTCATAAACATATATATCAACTTTGTACCTATTACATAAATACATATAATAAAATTGAGTGATCTTAGACAAAAAGGGTTAAAATGTCATAAATAGAAAATATTAAAACAAACAACCTTGGTATGGGTTTGTGAACATTTTCGCCACAGATACACTTGTATGGATTGTTCAAATCAGAAGCCTTCACAGAGCACTTTGTGCAACCATAGTAAAACCAACCATGCTTGGATACATAATATTTCGTGGTAGTTCCAACAGTCACACATAACATGTCCTAAAAATAAAAATAAAAACATTACAAATACATATAGATAATTGGTAATAACTTGAATAGACATTTACGAATTTCTGAGTTATACTTGTTTGATTTTGCAGAATTGACTCAAAGGAATGCACTTTGCCTTATGAACAAATTTTTCAAGTGTTGTAAACTGAGATCCACCAGACCAAAGAGACATAGATTTGGCAGATTGCGAAGGCTTTTGGGATTGCTCATTTGCAGGCAACCTGGGAATATTATAATAAATCCATGTTATAAACTGGAATCAACATAAAAAACTAATTGAATTGAAATACTGCCTAATGTTAATACTTTGACAAAAACTCAGAAATCTCCGGGATGTCTTCGTTGATTAGCAGCTTAGAACCACTCCATGCATTGGATACTGATTGAAGGAAAAAAAAGTTTACAACATTGTTGAAAAAACGTGATAAGGGAAACAACAGAAAAAAAAAACAAACCCTGGGAATCCTTGATCATTTCATGGGTTAGTATGATGACAATAGCACCCATGTTATTTGGGTCATTATAATAATCCAAAAACATAGAACCATAGCTCTCCCATAATGTGCAGTTAATAATGTCACCACTGAGATGTTAAACCAAAAATTCAGTTAAGAAAATTTTACATTGAATCATAATTATCGATAACTAAATACTGAAAGAAGATTAAGGGGAAAAAATATACCTCAAATCTTTCAGACTGAGGGCCACAAATGTCTTCTTTCCTGGAGTGTTTGATTGCATATTGTTTATCTCATGTACAACACCTATAATATCTGCAAAAGAGATCAAATATAAAAAATGTTATAAGTAAATGGATCCTTATAAGAAATAAAGCGTGCTTAATACTTTTTTCTACCTTCAAGTCTGTTAAGATGACATTTGCCTGCATTAATTTCGGAAAAATATTTGAAATAATACTTCAGAGGAGGAATATTTTGGACATCCGTTTGTTTCATGGTCGTACCACCAAGGAACACGAATTTTTTCGAATGGTCTCACAGCTTCCACTGAAAATCGTTATCAAATACAGTACCGTTGTTGATTATGCAAGTCATATTCTCTTGAATTCTTGATTTCCACTTATCTGTATGATCAGCCCGAATCAAAACTTGAATTCGATCACCCTAACAACAAATGTAAAACATGGTTAATCCCAGAAAAATATTGTTAATAATGAAAAAATGAAAGATTAAAGCAAAATGAATTATTTATACCGCATCATCCATGATAACCATCTCCAGATGTTCAGCACCCTTACTGTTAACAACGCTCCATAGATCAATAATTCGAACAGCCAATCTCCATGTTTCCTTCTTGTCGCTGATGTCTTTTATGCAGCCAAATTTTCGACTCATATTCTGCAGAAATCGAAAAATAGAAAGGTTAAAACAAAAGTCGTTTAGAACAACAACTAACAGTGTGACATGGAGGATGTATCGCAGAATCTACGTGAAAAAGATAAACCTAATATTGATGGGCGGAAACAGGAGAGGAAGATAAGCCAAATGTAGGGTTTGGAGCTTGAAATCAAAAGCCATAATATATATAGAATGATGATAGAAATTTGAAGTTTTCTTGAGCAACCAAAGAGAAAAAGCGTGCAGAGGGTTTTGCTGTATTCCATGCAGATTTGCACAACTATCTACAAAAGCATCACGTTAATATTAATTATGGAAAAGAAATTGGACAATTGAAAAGTTATGCAATGATTAAGGAATATATATTTTTAATTAAATTATTAAAGTAGATGCAATTACCGTTGTGTCCCCGATTATCACCCTCAAATTGGTGATTAGAGGATTAATGATAGGATTTCATATCTATTCTACTTTATTATATTAAAAGTAGAAGGAAAAAAAATGGAAAGAGGGACAAGTGGGGGGCGCTGCCCATTTGTGTTGTTATTATTTCTTTTAAATTTGTTTTTTAGTTATAATTCTAAATTATAGTTTTGTATTGGTTTGGACTTAAGGACAAATTTTAACTTGGCCCAGTTGCGCATTCAAATACTTCTTTTAATTTTGTAGATATCCATTTACTGTTTATATTTGGTCTAGTGTTTGGTTTAAAATAGTTAATATTTAGGTTTTTAAAAAAAAAAAACTAACATACAGTAGCGTTTTTTCATTAGGTTATTTTCGATATATTAATTCTACTAAAACTAAGACAATCATTTTAATTAAACTAAACATTTTTTTATAATTCAATTGCCTACCAACATAATCTTAAGATGAACATATTTGTTAATTATTTTATGTATTATTTTGAAGAAATAATATTGTATTCGTAAATTATTTTCTTTATTTTAATTAAATAAAAAAAAATTTAACCCTCCACAAATAATATCATGGGTGAGTGCCAATCTCATCACGTCATCGAATTGGTCGACTCTCGATGTCGTACCAATCAATTATTCAAAACATATTAAAATTCACGCGAATTGGTTTATGCTTAAGCAATAATCAAACACTATCACTAAAAATGTGGTAGATGAATTAAGTCAAATTTCTTCGCCTCGAGCGAATTAATTTTTGATAAAGATCAAGATTCTTTATCAAGACTCAATCAAGAAACACTTAAGGTTTAGGGCTATCTCTTTTTTAGGTTAAGGTTTTAGGATTATATATATATATATATATATATATATATATATATATATATATATATATATATATATATATATATATATATATATATATATATATATATATATATAAATATAATTATTTGGCAGAATAATACTTTGTTTTACCTTTTTATATATTATATATTTGGCTTCATGTTAACACTGTATTATTTTATTTGGGGTAATTATATATTGTTGTTAAACCAAAGTTTGGGAATTATCATTAAGACCAGAGGGGACTTGCATCGCCTACGAGTCTTATTGATAATTCCACCCAGAGTGGGTTAGATATCCGGAAATGTCTGATACGAGGCTTGACTTTGTTGAGGGCAAGACTTGGTATTTAGCTGATCTCTCTGGGAACCTACCCCTAAAATTCGAATCTCATGGATAAATGAGTTGTTCTAAAATCCAAAAGAGACAAAAAGTCTCGGCAGCTACGAACGATCCCATGAGACCCTCGTTAGAACATACCAATGGGAAGGGTAGACCCCCTAAGCCATCATGCCGAACCTATAAACTTAGGGCATTTGTGCTTAGGCGCTTATTATGTGTTTACAATTTATATACTGCGGATATTTGCGTTTTAGTTTTGCAGGTCTTCATATGTGTTCCCTAGCCCGTAGGGATTCTATTTACATGGTGACGTCCTTCCCACGAAGGACATTTCCGTTTATGCACGTTGATTGGCTTCCCGATAGCCATGAGATCTAGTGCCTGTCTTGAACGGTCACCCCGTGCTTACATCTACGCGTTCCCTAGCCTGTAGGGGTTCTATTTATAATGTGACGTCCTTCCCACGAAGGACATTTCCGTTTATGCACGTCGATTGGCTTCCCAAAAGCCATGAGATCTAGTGACTGTCTTGAACGGTCACCCCGCGCCTGCATCTACGCACTCCCTAGCCTGTAGGGATTTTCTTTTTATATCTTTGTATTTTTACAACTACGTGTCCTTCCCACAAAGGACATCTTCGTTTACGCACGTTGATTGGCCTCTCGATGGCCATGAGACTTAGTGATTGTCTCGAACGGTCACCCTATGCTTACATCTACGCATTCCCTAGCCTGTAGGGATTCTATTTCTAAAAACGCATCCTTCGTACGAAGGACATCTTCGTTAGCATACGTCAATTGGCCTCCAGATGGCCATGAGATTTGGTGACTGTCTCGAACGGTCACCCCGTGCTTGCTCCTATGCGCTCCCTAGCCTGTAGAGATTTTCTTTTATGTTCATGTGTTTTTATAATGACTTTGTCCTTCCCATGAAGGACATCCTCATTAATGCACGTTGATTGGCTTCACGATGGCCATGAGAGCTGGTAACTGTCTTGAACGGTCAACCCGTGCTTGCTCCCGCGCACCCCCTAACTTGTAGGGTTTTGGATTTCCATCTATACATCTTTCATCCCTAGCCTGTAGGGATTTCACTTCGTCCGATATCGTCCTTAGATAGGTTGTGTTCCGCACAGAGAACCTTCCCACAAGGGACAACTTCACTGGTACACGTCGAACGACCTCTCGATGGCCATGAGATTTGGTGACTGTCTTGAACGGTCACCAGCCGCTACCTTCTGCATACTCCCTAATCTAAGGGATTTCCATCGGCGTGTCATAACATCTAGCTTGCAAGGATTTCACTAGGGTCTAATGTCTCCCCTAAGGCTATCCCTAGGATTATACGTCACACGTCTGCATTGCATACAAGGAATTATAATACACGGAGTCTCTCGCATACACATGCATTTTCATTTTCATACATTTACATTTGCATTTCTATCTTCGCCCGCATCCACACTTACCGTGCTAGCCGATCTCTCGAGACTCGCGAAGAAAAAGCAAAAGGATCATAAATTATGGAGAAAGGAGGATAAATTATTGAGAATGATCTTGGTCTTACTAAGGAAAAAAAGATGCCTTTCACCATGCCAGCCACATGTCCATGCCTTTTCGTAACAGGATTGTGAATACAACAAAGGTTATCACCGAGCAAGGATTAGTTCAACAAAGAAGTTCCCTCATAGATACACTCAAGAGGTATCTAGTCATTAAGGGGTTTATCTTAGAACATATCAAACTTACAAGGACACTCTACGATAACCTGGGTGCAAGGATTAGTCCAACTAGGGCAATACCCTGAACAAAAATGCATATTTACGATGGAGGGAAGGCGACATATGGGACAAAAGGGTCATAGGTTTTCTTCATCAATCTACAAATTCCGAAGGTTGCAAACGGTGTGATACTATCCTTAGAAAAAGCAAAAGAGGTTCAGTCAAAGGAAACTCATGAAGTTTCGATACGACGAAAACCCACCGCTAACAATTTATTCCCGACAAGTTTGACGTGCCCAAAGAGAATTCAAGGTTACCCTTTACTTTTACAAGTCCATGAACTAAGGAGTAAAACAAGGTCAACGGACTTACGAAGGAGATTGTCCCTAGGATCAATAGGTTTTGTCATGCTCAAAATTTCAACCCTTACGATCGCTAAGTGTTACTCAGGATAAAAGTTGTACCTTCAAATTAGCAATTCTAATGGGATGACCATGCAGGTTTTGGAATCAATTCATTCGCTTCATTCGCTCACTACTACGACTTTCCACTCGCATACCTCTATTCTACTTTCGATTTCAAATTTAGGATTACTAACAAACTTAAGGGAGAATGACGAATACAAATAATTAAATCTTGCTAAACGTATGCTTTCGAGGTAAGACCGAGCCGACGATGAACATGCATTGTTTCGATCCCTAAACAGTGGAGATATAAGGATGTTAATCCCTCGTCACCCCCTCAAGCCAGGAGTTGGAGTTTGTTTCTACTTTTCAAATAAACCTTTATTTCAACCAGGGGCAGGGTAGATTTCGATTAATTCAATAATGTGTTTTGGTTGTCAAGAGAATCAGTCAATCCAAGCAGGGGTAAAAGCAAAGGATTCAAGCATAAAGGTTCAAGCACATCTTCTTTCTCGCGTTCATCCAAGATTGAGGAAGCAATGGAGATAATATTCCCAACATCTACTTCTTTAATGCATCATTCAAGATCGAGGACATATCAAAGTCGAAGCTTACAAATCAAAATCAACATGGCAGTCACAACATTCAAAACCCAAGGATCAATATTTCCAAAGGAGTATTCAAAACAAAAAAAAAAAAGAGAAAAGCGCCCGCTAAGTCAAAATGGAAAACAAAATGACTTAGGCAAAAATTAGGGCATCCCGATGGATCAAACTCGAAGGAATTGGTTCATGCAAAAATAAGGGATAAAAAAAAAGGTGAAATACAAAGGATAAACTTGTGACTGCTAAATCATGAAATGCTTGGATCTCTACAACATTTTTCATCAGTGCTTGAATCTCTACCAAGGCTTCTGCTCAACATCAAACGACTCTCTTGCAAACAAAGCACATTCATTGGATTAGGCGAATTTTAGGATTGGGAGAACATCAAGGAGAAAGGGGTGGGCTAAATAAATTTTGAGCCTTATATCCATTGTTTCTTAAAACCATTAACCAGGCCAAGTTACAACATTCAAAAGTCCTAATTGCGGCGAGGTTAACTACAAAAGCATACTAAGCAGGATTTTGTTATACTGACTCCTAGGTTTGTTAAAACTATTTCTAATCACTACGCTTCTTCAAACATTCATTTCTAATCATTCAGTCCTAATTCATAACGGACTTCGATTTCAAAACTTGCATACGCATCGCATGAGAGTTACCTCTCGAAGGGTACAACGTCATCTACGAATATACACTTAGCATCAAGGAAATCTCGAAATTGGTTTAACCAAAGGCGATCATTTCTAACAAAAGACTCTTGAATGGGGTAACCACGTCCAGAGGGTTCTCCTAAACAGGGGCAAAATTTCAAGGATTACAGGGGCATGCGATCAAGGATCCTATTAACTAGGGGCATTCATCCTAAAGGTTCAATCGACTTGGGTCACATCTCGAAGCAATAACAAACAGGGGCATGTCAAACATGGGAAGAATTCAAATTCAAAAGGATAGACCACTATGGATAGCCCTCCATATCCGGGAGATCAAGGGCACACCCTTCGACCTAAACGCCGAAGCATATGACAAGGTTATTTCTCGGGGCACTTCCTTCATGGCTTGGAGATCATAAGCATCTTTTCCACTAAGCATTAGGGCATTGGATATCAAATCCATAAGGTAAACAACTCAAAGGGTTAAAGGCGTGGAGAACCTCAAAGCGTTAAAGGCGTGGAGTATTTCAAAAAGCCAAACTGGGGTAAGGCGCACAGCATAAGGAAAAGGCGTTCTCATACTTTACAACCTCGAACATATCTTCCTCCTAACTACGATCTTCAAAATTCAAAAAAACAGGGATTGGGAAGTCGCGCTAGTATCACACCCCACCTTATCAAACAAACCTACAACTCCAGCGAGCTATATACGCTTTGGTTATCAACAACCTATCATTGGAGCATCATGCAAATACATATAAGTCATGCATTACATACATCGGTTGATACATTACACCACACCTTTTTAGGTAGTCTTCTTTAAGACAAATCTTACGATCCTTTCTAGGAACCTTTTTAGGTAGTCTTCCTTAAGACGAATTGTCATCCTTTCTAGGAACCTCTCCAGGTAGTCTTCTTTAAGACTTTCTTTTTCTAAGATCCTTTCTAGGTAGCCTTTTCTAAGACATTCATCATCCTTTCTAGGAATCTCTTCAGGTAGTCTTCTTTAAGACATTCTTTTTCTAAGAGCCTTTCTAGGTAGTCTTTTCTAAGACATTCATCATCCTCTCTAGGAACCTCTTCAGGTAGTCTTCTTTAAGACATTCATTTTCTAAGAACCTTTCTAGGTAGTCTTTTCTAAGACATTCGTCATCCTTTCCAGGAACCTCTTCAGGTAGTCTTCTTTAAGACATTCCTTATCCTTTTCTAAGAGCCTTTTTAGGTAGTCTTTAAGACAAATTTTATCCTTTCTAAGAACCTTTTCAAGTAGTCTTCTTTAAGACAAATGTTCATATCCATTCCGGAAACCTTTTCAGGTAGTCTTATAGAAGACATTATTTCATTCCACTCGTTACATCAATCAACATATGCATGAGCATAAGCATTATCCCATACATCAAAACATCCAAGTCATTACTCTGGTGCTAAACCACATTGTCCACATGCTTCTCGGTAACCTTACCGATGACAATAACCTTCCTGTTGGTTTATTTACAATCACCTGATTGACGTATCCCGGTAACCTTACCGATGACAGTAACCTTATTGTTTGTTTATTTCCAATCACCTGATTTACGTATCCCGGTAACCTTACCGATGACAGTAACCTTATTGTTTGTATATTTCCCATCACCTGATTGACGTATCCCGGTAACCTTACCGATGACGGTAACCTTACTGTTTGTTTATCCCCAATCACCTGATTGATGTATCCCGGTAACCTTACCGATGATAGCAACCTTGCTGTTCATTTCACTCAAAACATATACATACGCATTAGCATATACATATCATCTAGCGCATTCACAAGCCCATTTTCCGACCCTCGAGTCGTGAGTTTCCAACCCTCGTGTTGTGATTGGTTTGTTTTCCGACCCTCGAGTCGTGAGTTTCCAACCCTCGTGTGGTGATTGGTTTGTTTTCCGACCCTCGAGTCGTGAATGTTCGACCCTCGAGTCGTGAGTTTCTAAACATATCGTTTCCTTTCCGACCCTCGAGTCGTGAATCTTTAGCATGCTATTTTCTCCGACCCTCGAGTCGTGAGTCTCCAAGCAAGTGAATCTTTTTCATGCAGGTAAGTTTGCTAGAACTATAGCAAATAATTCCTATTGGTGCAGGTGAACTTGTCCGAACCAGGGCAAAGGATCCTGTTGGTGCAGGTAAACTTGTCCGAACCAGGGCAAGTGACTTCTATTGGTGCAGGTGAACTTGTCCGAACCAGGGCAAGGGATCCCATTGGTGCAGGTAAATTTTTCCGAACCATGGCAAATGACTCCTATTGGTGCAGGTGAACTTGTCCGAACCAGGGCAAGGGATCCTATTGGTGCAGGTAAATTTGTCCGAACCAGGACAAGTGATCCTATTGGTGCAGGTGAACTTGCTAGAACTATAGCAAGTGATTTTTTTGGGTTACACAAACTACGAGAACTTACTAGAACTATAGTAAGTGGGGTTTCACAAATTACAAAGGGTTTTACAAAGGATTTTTACAAAGGGTTCTTCAATCGGGTTTATCACGTTAGTCCCTATGCAGTGATCTTCTTCGAAAATACAAAGGGTTTTACAACAAGGGGTTCCTCAATTGAGTTTATCACGTTAGTCCCTCGGCAGTGATCTTCTCCAAAACTTCATCAATAACAAGCAAGGGTTGTATTTTTCTTTTCCAAAGTTACTAACATACTTCAACTAACATAACTAACAATCATGCCTCATTCAATTGCATACCTCATTCATACATAATGCATATTCATACATAGACCTCATTTATTTTGAGAAGCTCACTGCATCATACATCACATGCATCATAACATTGCATAAAATTAAGGTTGCCTTTTCAGGCCATGCTACAACCAAAACATGTGGTTCCTTCCAAAAAAAAAGAGCATCTGCTTCACATTCTAAAAGAAGGGGTATTTACCTTGGATGGCATCTTTAAGCCCATCTCCCACGAAATTTCTTCCCAAGCGCATGCAAATTTTAGGGCATTTCAATGTTCAATCATCTTCTACCTTTAGATCACGATAGGTAGACGTGCCTATCTGACTCTTCAGGTTTAAGAAGATTGAACAGGGGCAGCTGTCATACCCAAAAATTTGCCCTATCAAATCTACGTCATCAGGGGTATTAAAATAAGGGTCATGGGGTTTAACATCTCTATTGTTAAACCCATTCTTTTATAAACCATTTTTTCAATTAAAGGTGGGGGTATACATTAAATAAAGGGGTGTATTTAATTGGGCTTATTATTCATAAAATATAAGGCCCAATTTCAAAATTCAAAATTGTTTTTAAACTTGGGTTTTATAAAATTTCCTGGTTTATTTACAATATTTTGGATTTTATAATTATTAAAAGTATAATAGTTTACTCTTAAACTATTCATATTTTAATAAATAGAAAATATTTGCCTATGCTTCATACACTTTCAATTGCTTTTTATTTCAAATAAATAAGATAGCACAATTGGTAAGGAATCAAGGCTTGCAAACAAAAGGTTACGGGTTCGAATCTTGCTTGGTGCACTTTTGTTATTTTTTTTGGCTTTTTTCTTAAACCCTTTGTACTTGGACACAATCATGTCCAGGTTCGTAATCTTGATGACCAAGATAGTTTTTTGGGCTTTTTTATTGGGTTATTTCCCTTTTGGAATTTTTTAACCTAATTTCTAACATTATAAATAGGACCTTTGACAATCCTATTCAGGGTTTTTTTTCCAATTTCACGTACTTGTCTTCTACGCTTTTTCTCTTCTCCCTTTGAGGGTTTGTCTTAGGGTTTGTCTTGAACATCCCTAATCCGCCATTGTCGGTTAACTGACAAGAGCCGACAAACCCTTTCTCCTTTCAAACGTAATTTTCAAACCACTCAAACACAATTTCAAATCATTCAAACTCAATCACAAACTCAAACATTTTTGGCCGATGATTAATCTATGAGGCCTCCCTTAATTAAAACCTTTTTAAAACTTTTGGCCAATGATTTAATATGAGGCCCCCTTTTAAAAATCTTTGTTTTGGCCAATGATGAACATCTGAGGCTTCTATTGAATTTTAATGTTTTTTTTTATTTTATCTTTTAAAGGTTTTTGGCCAATGATGCATTGAGGCTGTATTTTTATATACTATACACGTATTTTGGTTTAGCCATGGTCATTGTCGTCTCGATCTGACAATGACCTTATCAAAACCTTTGAGGTTTTTCCTTTAATGGCCTTATCAAAACCTTTGAGGTTTTTCCTTCTTTGCCATACATGGTCTTTGGCCTATAGTCATTGTTGTCTCGATCTGACAATGGCTCTATCAAAACCTTTAAGGTTTTGCCCTTTGGCCAAAGGTCTACCTTTTTTAAAAATCTATTAGTTGACAATTATAACAACCTTTGTTATAAAAACCTAAAGGCTAAATGGGTCCCCTTGAGTACAAGGGAGGCAAAGGGTGCCTAACACCTTCCCTTTGCCTAATTAACCTACTTACCCAAAATCTTAATTTTTCTTTAATTTTAAAGTTTTACCCTTTTTCCTTTAAATAAAGGGTGGCGGCTCTAATTTTTAGGCAGGTTGCCACAATCACATTTTTTTACAATGGTGCAGAATCAATTTCAAACAAATATCCAAGTCTATAGAAGTGATAATGGCAAAGAATATTTTAACACTATCCTGGATGATTTTTTTCTAAAAAATGGGATTGTATATCAAAGTTCATG
The DNA here is from genome assembly GCF_029867415.1 of Vicia villosa. Classification (NCBI taxonomy): domain Eukaryota; kingdom Viridiplantae; phylum Streptophyta; class Magnoliopsida; order Fabales; family Fabaceae; genus Vicia; species Vicia villosa. The sequence goes on from NC_081186.1 coordinate 33,299,516, forward strand.
TCCTAATACTCCTCAACAAAATGGAGTTGCCGAAAGGAAAAATAGACATTTATTGGAGGTTGCTAGAGCTTTACTTTTCACAAATAAAGTACCAAAATATTTGTGGGGCGAAGCCGTTTTAACAGCTGCATATTTAATTAATAGAATGCCCTCCAAAATTCTTAATTTTCAAACTCCGATTAATACTTTCAAAGAATGTTTTTCTAGTTCTCGTGTTTTAACTGATCTGACATTAAAAATCTTTGGTTGCACAGCTTTTGTTCATGAACATAAAAATGTTGGAAAACTTGAACCACGTGCTATAAAGTGTGTTTTTGTTGGATACTCCCCAACCCAAAAAGGATATAAATGTTTTGATCCAAAAACCCAAAAAATGTTTGTCACTATGGATGTTACATTCTTTGAAAATAAACCTTTTTTTGATGACACTCATCAAGGGGGGATATAAAGGAAGACTTGTTTCAAATTGAGAATATGAATTTTTTAAATAATTTATCTTTGCCTGTATCACAAAGTTTTGAGACTTATATTTCTGCACCAATAGAAAATGGCCATGATTCTTTATCTAATCCTACTCCTGTTATGAGTAACGATCCTTGCGAATCTGTACCTACATTTTCTCATGTAGAAAACAATGAAATTCCTGAAAACGATGATAGTGATGATCTAATTTAAATGCCACAGAATAATGAGTCACTTCAGGAAAACAAATTTGAATTAGGAAACGGGATTTGGAAAGGGAAGGTTTTTGTGAAAAAGAACCACAAAGGAATGGATGAGTCCACATCTCCACACTGTCAGGAATCTGAACCGGGGAATGATCAACCTCCTAAGAATAGGAAAGGTAAGTCCATCTCTGTTTCTGAAAATCGTATTTGTATCCTGATATAGATGATCCTGTTGCCATTAGAAAACCTGTTAGATCGTGTACTAAACACCCCATGTCCAATTTTATATCATATTCAAATTTGTCTTCATCTCTGTATACCTTCATCTCAAAATTGTCTAGTGTAGAAATTCCAAAAAATGTACAGGTTGCTCTAGAAATTCCAAAGTGGAGGGAAGCTGTACTTGAGGAGATGAAAGCTCTAGAAAAGAACCAAACTTGGAGTGTTATGACACTACCAAATGACAAGAAGACAGTTGGATGCAAATGGGTGTTTACTGTGAAGTATAATTTAGATGGGTCAATTGAAAGGTACAAGGCTCGCTTGGTGGCTAAAGGATTTACTCAGACCTATGGTATAGACTACTCAGAGACATTTGCTCCTGTTGCAAAACTAAACACTATAAAAATTCTTTTATCTCTTGCTGCTAACCTGGATTGGCCCCTACTTCAGTTAGATGTTAAGAATGCCTTTCTTAATGGCGATCTAGAAGAAGAAGTGTACATGGACATCCCTCCTGGCTTTGAAGAAAAATTTGGATCAAATGTATGCAAATTAAGTAAGTCTTTGTATGGATTAACAGTCTCCTAGAGCTTGGTTTGAAAAATTCACTCAGTCCATGAAGAAACAAGGGTACATTCAAGGACAGGCTGATCACACCTTATTCACAAAGTTCTCCCATGATGGGAAATTGGCTGCCCTGATTGTATATGTTGATGATATTGTCCTTACTGGAGATGATACAGTTGAAATGACAAGAGTAAAAGAGAAATTAGCAGTAGACTTTGAAATAAAGGACTTAGGATCCATGCGATATTTTCTTGGTATGGAGGTTGCTCGGTCAAAGAATGGTATTGTGGTTTCACAGCAGAAATACATTCTAGACTTATTGAAAGAAACAGGAATGAGTGGATGTCGTCCTGCAGATACCCCTATGGATCCTAATGTTAAACTTTGGGGAGAAGGTAGTGTTCCTGTTGACACTGGAAGATATCAGAGATTGGTTGGAAAACTGATTTATTTGTCACACACCCGACCTGATATTGCTTTCTCAGTTAGTGTAGTAAGTCAATTTATGTATTCTCTTTACGAGGAACATCTTGAGGCAGTCTACAGGATACTGAGATATTTGAAGGGAAAGCCTGGTAAAGGCTTACATTTTAAGAAAACTAGTGAAAGAAATGTGTCTATCTTCACGGATGCTGATTGGGCAGGCTCAGTCACAGATAGAAGATCAACCTCTGGATATTGTACTTATGTTTGAGGTAATCTTGTGACATGGAGGAGCAAGAAACAAGGAGTTGTAGCAAGAAGTAGTGCAGAAGCTGAGTTTAGAGCTATGTCTCAAGGTATTTGTGAAGGTTTATGGATCCTTAGAGTCCTAGAAGAACTTAAGATGAAAATTGTGCTTCCATTAAAATTATACTCTGACAGTAAAGCTGCCATTAGCATAGCTCATAACCCAGTTCAACATGACAGAACCAAACATATTGAGATTGATCAACACTTCATAAAAGAGAATTTAGATGCTGGAATCATATGTCTCCCTTTTGTGACTTCAAATCAGCAAACTGTGGATATCCTTACCAAAAGTTTGGCAAGACCAACCTTTGAGCATTTGATTGACAAGTTGGGCATGATAGATATCTATGCACCAACTTAAGGGGGGGGGGGGTGTTGGAATATATTATTTCTATTTGTATTATTTCCCTTTATTCTCCATTAAGGAAAGAATTAATATCATTATTGTATTACCATTATATATACCAGCCTAGAGATGAGGAATAAAATACAACAGCTTTTTTATTCCTTTCAATACTACATCATGCTACAATCAACGATTAAGCACTTATTTCAAGATCCAAACACTTACTGATTGAAGATCCGAATGTAGCGCGAACACGAACACGAATCGGAGATGCGAATGCGAATCCGGAAGTGGAGAGGGAGGGAGAGAGTGGCACAACACTAGGAGGGAGAGAGGAAAAGATCGAAATTCGGAATCTCACCTTTCGCGTTCTTCGCGTTCTTGATGAGAATGTTGAAGAAATTGAGAGAATAAGTGAATTTGATCCTTGAGAGAGTGAGAGAGTATTTTAATTTTTTTGTGTGATTGAAAGCAATTCTGAACCTCCTTTTAAAAAATGAGAGTAAAAGAATATATAGAGTGACCGAATATGCGCGATTCCCAAATCGCTCCTTCTAAGCGCGTTTCACAAACGAACTCTGACGCTCTTGAATTTTTCTGGAATTTTCGCTATAGAATCAGCCTCCGGGCTGAACACGAAAAATGTCGGGAACATCAAGACGGAGTTTTCCCTAAAAATTCCAGCTCAATCGGTCAAACGGTTTAGGAGTTATGATTTTTTTACTATCCAAAAACAACGGTTCAGCACCACCGATTATTCATAAACCTCAAATCTGCATGCCTTCCTCAAAGAATTGGCTTCCAAGCTGAACACGAAAGTTGTAGAGAACTCCAAAATAGTGTTGGACACGCATGATCCAAGCTCATACAGCCTTCGGCTTGAGAGTTACAAATTTTGCAAAGATGCCAAAGCACACGGGAATGCTAGGCCTTTGTCGTGACCGTGATTTTATTGGTCCCTGGCGAGAGCTTGAGAAAATGAACCTTGATCCCGCAATCACAGAGCCAATGATATGAATGATAATTGTCATACCCCAATTTTTGACCCTAAGATCACACATCATTTGCATACAATCACCAATCAAGAAGTTTTAACTTAGAGCTCTAATTGTGATGTTGTGCTCAATTCATCTGCAAGGGAATCATCGAGCACCCATGTTTTAGTCTTGTATATATTGTTTTACTAACCAAAATACCAAAAATATTGCCTTGTGCTTTTGTGTGTTTGTGTTTTGTAGGTACCAAGTCAAAATACCCATCAAAAGGAGCATTTTTCAACAATTTCACTGTGCAAATCGATTTGCATAAGGTGTAAATCAATTTACACAACTGATTCTGCACCAGATTTTGCTTCTGCCATCAGTGCAAATCGATTTGCATAAGATGTAAATCGATTTACATAACTGTCTTTGCCCTAGATTTTGCCTTTTTCAGCAATGTAAATAGATTTGCATAAAGTGTAAATCGATTGCACCAGTGCGAATTTGGAAAAATGAAGGCAAATTTCAGCTTTTGAAAGTGTTGACATCATTTGCAAGCATGGGAAGCATGACTTAGCTCTTGTATTTGATTACCTACATCATTTAATCATAAACCCTCATGTGATTGCATTAAGACCATTGGATCTCTTTTTTGGCTCCAAAACCATTTCCCAAGCCTAATTCTATTTTCCAATCCTAACTCCAAACCACAAAATTTCCCAAGCCTAAGTGCTATAAATTGAGGCATTCCCCTCATCATTTTTCAAGCTTTGATAGCCAAGAAAACTCTTGCTCTTTCTCTCCTCACCTCTTCCAAACCCCTCACTCAAAGCTCTCATTTCTTCCACAAAAATTAGTGAGTCACATCTTGAACCTCACTAATTTAGAGCTAAACCTCAACATAAACACTATTTTATTCATCAATTGAGAGAGATCAAGGCTTGTGGTTGTGTGTTCGTGAAGAAGATTCAAAGTTTGTGAAAGATTTGGTAAAATTCAAGATCCTTTCCATAATTCAAGATGTGAATCATTGTTGTTTATGCTTGATGCACCTTTGGTGCTACATTGATGAGTTTTGTTTGCTTACTTGATACATTTTCGTGCATAAATTGATCCAAGATCACAAGGTGTTTGGTTTTATGTTTAAACAAATTTTCTTCTCTTTATTTGCTGTTTTTTGAAAACTGTGTTGTGCAAATCGATTTACATCTGGTGCAAATCGATTTACATAACTAGAAAACTGCACAGATTTGAAAACAAAGTTATGCAAATCGATTTACACTCTGTGCAAATCGATTTACATCTGAGCAGAATGTGTTTTTTTTCCTTTTTTTAACTTGTTTTTGGTTCTAACTCATCTTCTACTCCATTCTTTTGATATTTTATTTGAATCACAAGTTAGAGGCCTAATTTCTCTCTAATTTCAATGGACTTAGGGCATCGATAGGATGAGAATCCAAATCTGCAAAATTAAGTGATTGAAATTATGGATGAAAGGAGCTTTTAATGTGGTTCCATCTTTTGTTTCTCTTTATTTTGATCGATGAAAGTCTTAATACCTTGAGAATTCTTATGGATTCTTGGTAAAGACTAGATCACTCGCCATTTTTCTTTTCGTGCGGTATTGCTTTCGGAGAGTGATCTACATATCGCTTCTCTCGCATGCATTAGCACATAAAGTTTTGATCGACCTCGTTGTAGGGTGATTTCTACATAAATCACTTGGCGATCTGCTTAACATAGCGCAATATTTCGTGTCCCGAATAAAAAAGATCAAATATGGAAGAGAATTGTATGCGGTTGATTTAAGACTTATGGAGGTTTATCATGTAGTCTCTATGATTTTATCAAGCTTCTGATAAATGTCCATTGAATTTAAATCCGAGAACATCCTTCACTCACCATCGATTTTCATTACTAACTTTGATAACATACTTGACAAGTTTCAAGATGGTTATCTTTAACATCTAACAATTGACTTTAATTTCCGCAATTTATTATATTGCTCTTTATATTTTTCTTTATTGCTTTACTTTATCATTTCATCACGTTTATATTCCTCTATTTTTTCTTTGTCCATTTGGACATATTGTTTATGTTTCCGCTATTTTTCTTTTGTCCACTTGGACCATACATTACATTTATGCTAAAACACTAATAATCAATAAAAATCTAAAAAACACATAAGGCTCTCTTTAAGACTATTGGTTACTATCCCGAGCGCTTTGGAGATTCGAACTTATGGACTTAGTGCCTCTGGACCCTTATTCTGTTATTACTCTGTTGTTATTCTGTCCCTCTGGCATTGGATTGTTGTCTGTTTGTGTATGCAGGTATTTCCTTGAAAGTCCTTGATGGTTAATTCCAAGGCATTGAGATAAGGATTTTACCCGAAAACAGCCGTTACTCTGCCCGATTTTCGTCAGAATTTTAATGTGCTCAATGCAAAGTGGTGCTAAAGATAATTGTAGCGGGGAAAATCTGAGATCGAAGCCATAGAATTGACTCGACTCAATATTTCGTTTGAAATCGCCACCGCGCTTTATTTTTTCAAAGGAAAAGGGAAAAGAACGTCAAACCCAAAAATTGTTTTTAAAACAAAAAGAAGAGATCAGGTTCGGGTGTTGATTATACAAGGGGAAGGTTTTAAGCACCCCTCATATCTGTGGTACTCCACAGGAACCTTTTTGAAAATCTGTGTCGTGTGTGCTAAAAAAGGGTTTGTTTAATTTTTAAAATAAGCTCGGCAAAGCGTTAAGCTTTGTGCCTACATGCCTCCTCGGTGTAATGGAGAAGTCAGAGCTAATGTAGTTCCGCTTAAAAGGGAAAAACTTTTAAAAAAAACGAATAAACACTTTATCATCGTCGGAGAGAAATACTCAGCCATTGATCTTGAGCATGATAACAAATAAGTTCTTTGCATCGCAAATGAAAGAAGGGCTCCAACTCGGATAAAATCAACAAGTATGCCACTAGCTCTCTCACGCGGAAAAGATCTCATTATATCAATCAATTTCAAAATCGTGGGGTATAACCACTCGTTTCGACGATTAATAGTGTCTAAACTTTTTGAAGGAAAAAGCCACTAAGGGCAAAAGATATTTTCAAAGAAGGGTTTTGAAAAGGTTTTACAAACATAAGAAGGTTTTGGAAAAAGGGAGAAGATTTTGAAAATTTAAGAAAGGGAGGAGATGAAGAGGCTATCCTATTGCGTAAAATAAAAGCTAAGGAAAGAAACGGTCTAACCGAAGAAGAAGCCAACACTTGACATTATGAGTCAAGGTAGATTTCCC